>NC_071265.1:2320000-2332500 GCF_023375685.1 Ictalurus furcatus | reverse complement strand
TGTTACTTTGACACGTCCCACCTACCTAAACATTGTCGCAGACCAAGTACACACCTCCATGGCAGCGGTATTCCCTAATAGCAGTGGGCTCTTCCAGCAGGATAACGCTCCCAGACACACTGTAGAAAATGTTCAGGAACAGTGGTTTGAGGAACATGACAAAAATGTCACGGTGTTGACTCGGCCTCCAAATTCCCCAAATCGAGCATCTGTGCGATGTTCTGGACAAACAAGTCCGAGTTGTCCGTGGAGGCCCCACCTCGCAACTTACAGGACTTCAGGATCTGCTGCTAACATCTTACCACAGCACACCTTCAGAGGTCTTGTGGAGTCTTGATGGGTCAGAGTAGAACATAAGTACCAGGGTTTTCTTAAGACATTATATATTATCTATCTTTCGCTAGTAAGGAAAATAGGAAAAGTACTTGAGTAGTATGGCACCAACCATGACCTTCTCATGCTACACAATGTAGCTAGTGTTATATCTTCAGTCACATCGCCCCTAACCTCTGGAATCCGCTTCCCCATCGCATCCGCATCTGTGAACCCATCTTAAAAAGTTTCATTCAAAAGTTCTTTAAAAACCTCATCTCTTCAGGCTTGCATATTCTCTGTGACATGGTTACGTAATACTTTATTATAATATGTGTTTTCGTGTTTTTTGTAATAATTTAAGTTTAAGTTCAGCTATCATTAGCTGGCTAAATTGAACCAAGTTAGACTAGCGTCGATTCCAATAGCTAACATCATTACTGTAGCTAGACAGCAAGTCAAATTGAACGACTTTTTTTTTCCCTTTCAAAATGGTGTACTTGCTTTTTTTTTTTTTTTTTTTAAGTGGTCTTTGTTTTTTTCTCACAAGCTTCACATCCGACCGCTCACGTCCTCATGGCGGAAACCGGTGAAGCTTTCTGCCACGTTTTCCTAAAAGGAAACACAAATAGTGCGCCTTTGTATACGTTTAGAAATCATTACCTGTTCATTCCATATAATGCATCTGTATTTACTTACATCCGTAAATTACCGTCGTCGTCCCCTCATCTCCAACCCCCGACCACCACCACCACATTTGTTTGAGGAGTTTGACGATCATTTATACTTGTAGTCAGTAACGCTGAAAAGGAGGAGAAACAAATCTCCTCACACCTCCAGGGTCGGGGGTTCGATTCCCACCGTGGCCCTGTGCGTGTGGAGTTTGCATGTTCTCCCCGTGCTGCGGGGGTTTCCTCCGGGTACTCCGGTTTCCTCCCCCAGTCCAAAGACATGCATGGTAGGCTGATTGGCGTGTCCAAAGTGTCCGTAGTGTATGAATGGGTGTGTGAGTGATGGATTGGCACCCTGTCCAGGGTGTACCCCGCCTCGTTCCCGATGCTCCCTGGGATAGACTCCAGGTTCCCCCGTGACCCTGAAAAGGATAAAGCGGCGTAGAAGATGGATGGATGGATGGATGACTCAAAGGATTAGAACATATGATCATTGTTGTTGTTTTTTTTAAATTGTATTATAACTTTTTTTTGGTACCTGTGCTATCTGAGAAAAATGTATCGTGTCAGCATTTGTGGAATCCGTCATATCGCCAGGCGCTACCGTTTGGTGTAGTAATAATACACTGTTAGAAAGACTATTCAAATTATTTGAGCAGACATGAGAGAGCTGAAAACTGCATCAGGAAACCGATGACTAAAAACCCAACTGCTCACAGGACTTTCCAATCTGAGGCGGAATCTCCCCAGTGCATAGTCAATGACATGCTAATTTATGTAAGAACTGCCTCAAATAGCAGTTTTATTGCGTGAGCTGAAGCACCTGTCTGCCAGAGATAAGTGCTAAGATGAAGTTTAATCTCAAGCCCCACTTTTATCTTATATTTACTGCACAAGTTCCAGGGTTTCAATCCAGCCTCGGCAAAGCAGGAAGTCAAACAATTCCTCTGTATCCCCCTTTCCCCTCCCCCCCACCCCCCTGCCTCATTTCGAGTCTGCGTTTGTATTGTTTTACTTAAAGTATAACTCACGTTGATTTTTCCTTCCCTTACACTATAAATCATTTGCATATATGTGTGTTTGCGTGTGTGTTTAATGAGATATATACATCATTTCAGGCAGAGCTCTTTCTCAGCGTCTCACTGAGAGAAGCAATTACACTGCACCGAGATCTCTATCATCTACTCGCTTGAAAATAACCGGATCTGTTCTCATAGTACACGTCAGAAGTATTCACCCCCCACACCCACTTGAACTTTCACATTACAGCGTGGAGTTGAGATTTTTCCTTTGATTTAAACACATCAAACATTTGAAGGTGGGAAACATGTTTCAGGGCAACACAAAGAGTAAACATTTGTTTGCTGCATAAATATTCACACCCCACCCCACCCCACCCCCCTTTCCCCAGGCCAATACCATGTTTTGGTGCGATCCCAGCTGCAGGTTTTCTGGAGCGTGATATTTTTCTTGGCAAAATTGCTCAAGCTCTGTGAGATCGGATGGAGATTGGATGCACAATTCTTAATCTGAACTCTTAATCCATTGTAAATCTCTCACAGACTGATACAGGTTTTCCTCTGGGACTACCCTGTACTTTGTTTCATCCATTATACCTTCCAGCCTGACCAGTGTCCCAGTCCCTGCTAATGAAAATCATCCTCATAACATCATGCTACCACCACCATGCTTCACAGCGGGGGTGGCGTTCTCAGGCTGACGAGCAGTGTCGGGTGTCTGCCAAACATAACACACTGTGTCAAGACCAAAAAGTTACATTTTGGCTTAATCAGATCAGAGGACATGCTTGCTGAGTCTCCAACACTGGCTTTCGGATGTTTTTTCTTTCTTTCTTTCTTTCTTTCAATAATCACTCCTTCTTGCTTTGTGATTCAGTGAATGGCTTTCTCCCATCTGAGCTTTGGATCTCTCTAGCGCCTTCAGAGTTACCCTTGGACTCGGTTGTTTTTTCTGACCAATGCCCTCTTTATCCGGTCACTGACATTCGGTGGACGGTCTCCCCTAGGCAGAGTCGCAGTCATGCCAAATTCTTCCTGACGTTTTGTAATTGATTGCATGTCACTCTGCGGGATGTTCGAATTTTTCATAACAAAACCCTGATTGATGCTTTTCCAGAATTTTGTCGCAGACATATTTTGATTGTGCCTTGGTTTTGCTGTTTTCATGCTTTCGTGCTCTAGCATGACAAAATGTGGGGGGAGAAAAAATACTGAAATACTTATGCAACATTATAGGCTGATTAGTATACTGTGTACTGGGGTCCACACATCACTCCCACCATGCAGAACAAAGACAGCTCTATAAGTCGAGTATAATCGCTGTAGACATGCGTCATGAAAACAGTTCCTCAGTAAAGTGGAAGTATTGTATGTTCAACGGGCAGCAGACATTCCTCTGTGTAACGGAGCTTAGTTTTCTATTTAAATTAGTGCTTTTGCATATTGGATGTATAGGTCACTCTGAAGCATCTGGATTATTGTTAATATCACATGAAAGGGTCCTTGTGGTTGAAAAACACTGATTATTCATCAGTTCTTGGTGTCAATCAATCAAAGACTGACGACCAGAGGATTCTTTTCTTGAATATAGTTCTTCTATGATTCCTCATTTTCAAGTGTATATACGGGCCAAAAAAAAAAAAAAAAAAAAAAATGGATCGCACTAACAGCAGGATTTACGTAACGAATAAAACCCGTCATGTTATAACGTTATAGAAAAGTAACGCCGTGGAACGTCCACAAAACAAGTTAGTTCCTGTTCTCACTTAGAGTACATTACAGCAGCTAGACGCAGTTGTTCCCTCACCAGAGTCTCTTTCTTCTCTTTCTACAAGTTAATAATACAACATAAAACATCAGCTTTTCATGTTATCCAGAAACCGTACTGGCTGTTACAAAGCGCCGAATACTGGAGCCCTCCTTCCATCACTGTTGAATAAACATCTCCTTACAGACAACTCTCTGATAAGCATCCACCACACAAGTCCCTATGAATGAGCCGTTCCTATAGAAACGACAACGCGTCAGGGCGAGAGCGTTAATATAAACCTGAGCTGCTGTTACGGGAAATGAACCAACGCCGTCAGACCGATCAGAATTCTTAGTTTTGATATAACGACGCATCATTTTGAGCGCCTTTAATTAAACAATGCTTTCCTGTCATCTTTAAACGGCTTACGCAGAAACGAGACCTGACGTTCGGGCCAGTGCTGGAGCTTGCTCGTCATGTTCCGCTGTGTAAACATTACATTTGGACCCCGCTCACGCTGCCTTTCCAAATAAAGTATTTGTATGCGCACACTCCCACACGGTGAATATTTCATAAGCAGTCAGTAACCTGGTAGTCCTGTTATGTTCACCTACTAAACATCCAATATTATCACAGAAATGTAGAAAAACAAGCATGACTAAGCAACAAATAACACACACAAACACACACACACACACACACACACAAAGCATTGCATTTACACCCACTGTATTATTTTGGTTCGAGTTTAAAATGTCAGTAGCTTGACCATGAAAATATTAATGTCGGGTAATGCATTCTATCACGAGGTCTTTTCGTTTCTCCTCTGAAGGCATAAAATCACTTAAAAAGGATGATGGAATAAATACTCGACCTCACGTGTTCACGTGTTTATGAATAACAGCGCGAATGGGGATGAAATCTAAGGGGCGTGTCATTCTGTGTAATCACCTGACATGACGGAATCTGTAGTCTAGACTAGAAAGAAGGAAATCAGCTCCAGCCTCGCTTCTTTTCCTCATGTCTTCATGTCTTTGTGTACATCTTTTTCTTACGATTGTTGGTGGTGCCGTTGTGCTCAGTTCCACGAATATCTGAAACGATCTGCTAAGGATAAAGGGGCTTAGCCGTGCTAGCACATTTGTATCATGTATGCAACCATGACCAAACAACGGCCGTATCAGTCAGGCTACTCACTCGTTTGTTGTTAAATCAACTACAACAAAATAGATCAATATATCAAAAAAATTCAGCTGTTAGCTAAGTAATAAGTAGCAGTGAAAGTGCAAAACCGTTAGCCTTTGCTAAGCTAGTTATGACAGTTTAGACCTCTCTGTGTTCACTGTTGAGAAGTGCACCTTATCATGTGAACTTTGACCTGTTCAATCCTTTATTTTTCTTCTCTCTTCACTTTCGGGCTCAATTAAGCAAGGCCGTGTAATCAGATAACGCGTAATTAGTCACTTTTAAATCATGTGATCAAATTAGACACATTCTATAGGATCCTATAGGAAATCGGGGACAATGATAATCATCCGGTTCTACTATATTGGCACACAATAATGGAGTATTTGATGAGTTAAAAAGTCTGAGTTGAATAAGTTGTAATGCATTAGCTGTGAAATACTGCCGTATGACCCTGTGGTTCTCGCCTGGTTTCCCACTGAAGATAAGCAGGGTTGAGTGTGGTCAGTACCTGGATGGGAGACCTCGTGGCTAAAGCAAGGTTGCGGCTGGAAGTGGTATTAGTGAGACCAGCAGGGGGCGCTCATCCTGTGGTCTGTATGGGTCCTGATGCAGTCCCAGTATAGTTACAGGGACGCTATACTGTAAAAACAGCACTGTCTTTCGGATGAGACGTTAAACTGAGGTCCTGACTCTCTGTGGTTGTTAAAAATCCCAGGACGCTTCTCGTGAAGCGTAGGGGTATAGTCTGTAAATTTTAACAATAAACCTGATTTGCAATGGGGGTTGAATAATTTTGATTGCAACTGTGGTGTGTGGTGTGTCTGGTGGATGCTACACACGGGTGTTGGTTGAGGAGATCCCCCGCCCCCCCATACAATGTAAAGCGCTTTGAGTGCCTAGAAAAGCGCTATATAAATCTAAGGAATTATTATAATTAGGAACTACCCATGAATAGATTTATTTGGCTTTCACTCTGTACTTCGACAAGGCACAAAGCATGAGCTAAAGTGATTAAATTGAGTAAATTAACTGTCGTTATCCACGCTTCCACGGTCCAGTGTAGATAATTAACCGTGCCCAGGTGCTGCCCCATGGTAGCTCCGCCCTCTGTGGACTCAGCTGCTTCATCAGTCTTTTTGCACTTGCTTCTAAAAACACACAACTTAAAATTGCCCGTTTGATAAAGTAAACACACAAAATGCCCGTGTTAGGCTAGTTTGGCCGTGTTAAAGATTCTCGGCAGAGCCTGTTAGCAAAACCGCTCGCACTTTTATTATTATTTAGCATTATCAAGTTTTTTCCCCCACGCAAATCTCAATGGTTACAAGCTTGGTCCAAAGCTTACAGTGGAATTTGGTGTATGCTCTAATGCTGCTGTATATTCGACATTTTTAGTAGATGTTCTTATCCAGAGCGACTCACCCTTATCTCATTTATACATCTGAGCGGTTGAGGGTTAAGGGCTTTGCTCAAGGGCCCAGCAGTGGCATCTCGGCCATGTTTGAATTTGAACTCACGACCTTCCAAGCAGAAGTCCAACGTCTTAACCACTGGGCTACCACTTGAATGTTGAATAGGTATCGCATTGTCTTTGAATCGTTATTCCCACATGCACGTTAGAATTTCTGTCTATTTGTTTGTGCCCTTTTGGTCTTTTGACTTTTTTTGCATACTAAATGTGTTCTGCCGTGCGTGAGGCGCAAATTGCAGAGCCGCTAAATGAAAAGGAAGTGCAGGTACAGTTCAGTAACGAAAATAATGTGTTTTGAAATAAAGATGCGGTGCGCTTTAATGCAGCCAGTATGCCCTTTGATTAATGGGGTTTAATGGAAATGTGGATGTTTGTAGAATAAACTACTTCATATGAGAAGTGTGCAGTTAAATTGTACGATCGGTACTGCGTTCTGTAACATCGGAACGTGTCCTGTTTAATGTGTTGAATTTCTTAGGTGGATGTGAGCATGGTTGCCAGATCTGTGTGACAAAACCCTCAAAAAAAAAATGTTTATTGTATTTGGGTCTTACAATGTTAGTACACACTTAGTCACACTCACTAACTACCTTATTAGGAACAGCTGGGCTTCAGTTAATGTTCAGATCAAACATCAAAATGGGGAAAAATATCATCTCAGTGACAGCTGAAGATTGGAAAAACATCACCTGGTCACCAGTTTGGATGATCCCGCGCCCACTGTAGCCTCAGGTTCCTGCTCTTGGATGACAGGAGCGGAACCCGACGTGGTCTTCTGCTGCCGTTGCCCATCTGTCTCAAGGTCTGACACGCTTTTCTGCTCACCACCGTTGTCCAGAGTGGTTATTTGAGTTACCGTAGCCTTCCTGTCAACTCAAACCAGTCTGGCCATTTTCCTCTGATCTCTCTCATTAACGTGGTGTAACACGGCTCACAGAACTGATGCTCAGGAGATGTTCTTCACACCATTCTGTGTAAACTCAAGAGGTGTTCTGTGTGAACATCCCAGGATATCAGCATGTGTCTGAGATACTTTAATCTGGCACCAACAGCCATGCTATGGTTACAGAGATCAGACATTTTCGCCCATTCTGATGATTGATTGATCTTCAAGAACCGAAGCTCTGATTTTATGCATTCTGCTGCTTCCACATGATTGGCTGATTGGATAATTGCGTGAATGAGCAGATGTATGGATATTATCGGTATTAACTAATAAAGTGGTTGGTGAGTGTATATTTGAGGATGAATAAAAACACCAGCTTCTGGTTCTTTGTGTTTTCTTGGACTTTAAACATTTCACATATTTCCCAGGTGACTAAAAGAATAACATGAATCCCACGTTTAAAAAGAATGAAACACGTGAAGGTGCAATTAATCATGTTATGCCCTGAAATTGCACGTGTGACCTCGGGTAAACCTGTAGGATATCATGTGAACAGTGTGGTCACGTGAAAACGCATACCCTACAGTAGCTGTGAAAAATTCATGACGTCTGTATATGTGGCTGGATAATGAATGTGTTTATAAGTGTTATAAGAGCAGCTAAAACATTAAAGCTGACATTTCTGCCGCGTGAGTCATAAACGATTATAAAACGATTCCGATTTATCTGTCCGAATTCCTCAGCAGCCTGTCTGAAGGTGTGATGAGGTCTTCAGCAGAACGTTAGCTTTTAGCATGTTTGAATTTCAAAACAGGAATAATGTGTTATTACTGCTTGTCATGTCGTGTAACGCTCTGAGGCAGGCGAGGCGTGCGACTTTGATGCGTGCTTACTGTAAGCCATCATACCTGGCCTTTTTTAAAATTTTATTTTCTCCCTGAAAGGAACTTAAGAGAGGAGAAAGCTTTGAGTGTGTAGGCAGAACAGAGTCTGTAATGCTGAGCGCTCTAGGTCAGCTCGGCATTTTATCTCCATGTAAGATCAGTGGTTCTTACAAGATGTATAATTTGCAGTTTCGATTTTAACACGCGTTTGTGTCCGTCATTCAAAGAGAGAAAAGAATGTGACACGTCAGGGTTTCTACCTCTAGGTGTACAGTAGTGAAATGTTTGTTTTTATTCTGGATTCTGGAATCTGACTGGTCAAAATTGGGTAATTGTCTAGAACAGCAGCTCTGACAGTAGTGTAGCTGCAAATCACAGGTTTATATTCAGGAGCTTGTTCTAATACGCTATCAAAACTGTCAGCTTTGATGTGGTGAAATTTTCTGTAAGAAGATGTTTATTTAACGTTTATGGAAGGAGTCTCCAGTGTCAGCGGTTTGTAAATGTCAGTAAGTTTTCTGCCACAGGAAAGTCTTAGAGGAATCTACGCTTTGCCGTTTCTCTGTAACACGACAAGCTGTGTTTTTTGTCTTATTAACTAATTTTTTGTCTTATTTTTTTAAATGAAGTTTAATAAATGTTTTAAAAAATTGTAATCATTGGCAAATCACTGTGGTATAAGAGAAACTCTTGGGGACACACTGTTATAGAAAAATAATCAGATCATCAATATGCAATGTTAGCAAGAAGTATTTGCACATAATATCTGTTCATATCTGTCAAATGCCTGAAAAAGCCCCTAAATAGTTCTAGTTGTAACCTGAGTAACATTCTAGGTATAAGCTGACTAAATTTCTAGAATTAAACTGCACAGACTTGTAGGTATAAACTGTAAAGTTCTGTGTATAAACTGAATAGATTTCTATGTATAACTTGTAATAAGGTTCTAGGAATAAATTGTAAATTTCTAGGTATAAATTGTCTAAAGTTCTAGGTATAAACCGTAAAATTTTAGGCTTGAAGTATGCAGAGTTCTATTTGTAAAGTTTGTAAAGTTCTGGGTATAATATGTGTAAAGATTTAGGTATAAATTGAAGTGAGTAAGGGTCAAGATATAAACTGTAAAGTTGTCTGTATAAACTGAATACATTTCTAGGTATAAACTGTGTAATGTTTTAGGTATAAAGTATGTAACATTCCATATATAAACTGTAAAATTCTAGGTATAAAGTGTATAAAGTTCTAGATATAAACTGATTACATTTCTAGATATAAAGTATGTAAAGTTTTAAGTATGAAGTGAGTAAAATTCTAGGCATAAACTGTAAAAAAAATATATATATATGTATATATTCTAGGTATAAACTGTAAATGTTTAGGCTTGAAGTATGCAGAGTTCTATTTGTAAAGTTTGTAAAGTTCTGGGTATAATATGTGTAAAGATTTAGGTATAAATTAAAGGGACTAAGGGTCAAGATATAAACTGTAAAGTTCTATGGATAAACTGAATACATTTCTAGGTATAAACTGTGTAATGTTTTAGGTATAAAGTATGTAACATTCCATATATAAACTATAAAATTCTTGGTATAAAGTGTATAAAGTTCTAGATATAAACTGATTACATTTCTAGATATAAAGTATGTAAAGTTTTAGGTATAAACTGTCAAGTTTTAGGTATGAAGTGAGTAAAATTCTAGGTATAAACTGTAAAAACAAAAAAAAAAATATTCTAGGTATAAACTGTGTAAAGTTCTTGATATGCACTGTGCAAAGTTCCTGGTATAAACTCTAAGGTTTTAGGTATAAACTGCATAAAGTTCTAGCTATTAGCTTTTAAAGTCCTTGTTCTAAACTATGTAAAGTTCCGGGTAAAAGCTGCATAGAAATACCACATGGGGATGTGTGAAGGTGAAGTGGAGGTAAAGTTTTGAGTTATTCTTCCTTAAATGACAGTCAGTACTAATTAGTTCAAACAGAATGGCAACAGTTAGTATGGTAACAATAGCTGCTTGTTCTTACAGCATGATTTTAATGTTATTGGTAATATTGTATATACTTCTACTGTATGTAGATTTAGAAAATAAGGATTCTTTAAGGGTTTATTGTGACGTGACCACACAGTGAACACGAAATGCTTCAACAGTTCTTCTTATCGAGTCATTTGACTCAAGCAAACACTGACGTACAGTCCAGCCACCATTCAAGATGGGTTTTTACATACCATCTATCACGGTCTGGGACACAAACACAAAGACGTTCACAATGAACCTTTGCTGACCAACAATAATGTCACTGATGAGGCAACATGTGATGACAACAATTCAGAAGGCCGGGTCCAGTAAGTCATTTCAAACCAAGGCTGGCAGGTTGTGCTCTGCTAGAAGGGGAACGAGCAACAGAAAAAAAGAGCCATACAAGAAACTCCCAAACAGAAAAGCGATGCTGACCACATCAAACAACTCACAGCTAGAGCTGGTGCGCTTGGTAGATTCAGTGAGAGCCTCGACACCACCATTAGCACAGCCAATGCAACCTGAAAGTAGTTGTAAGTGCTCTTAAACAAGCCAGCTCCATGGAGAAAAGGAAAACCCTGTGCCTGTCCAAAGAGTGCTGAAAAGGGGGCTGCAAGATTGTAAGCATTGCTTCTTTTGCGGTGAAGAAGGACACCTGGCCATACGATGTCTCCAAAAGCCCAGACATCAGTGAAATGGGACGTGACCACTGCAGAGGGACAACCAGTGACCAGTTCATCACTGTCCCAGCAAGAAATAGAGTGTTCCCAAGAAGCTAATGTTAAGCCCACAAGAATATTCTCACATGTTAATGCTGAAGCATCTGGTAACAAAAGAAACACAACCAAACAGAGATTCACACTGCATCTCGACAGAGGGTCAGGAATGAGCCCATTGTGAAACTTATTGGGAAATAAAGCTTTGACCCAAAGGCAACTGAAATGGCTTACGCGCCCTGCTTGACAGATGCACTCAAGTCATGATTGATAGAGCTTGGAAAGACCAATACTTAGGGAATTTCGATATAAGTCCACGTGCTGAGTTAATTGGTGTATGTGGTGAACAGAGACGTTATTCGGTTTGACGGTTGGGCCATCGTCACCGTAAACTTACCGGGTAATGATGATCCTAACCTTTCTATTCATGTCCTAACTTTCATAGTGAGCTGCCCGCCAATTGTTAGGCCATCGCTAGGGTTTAATGTTCTGGAGGAACTGATTCCAGGGTGACCGGAGCGTTTTATGCCAACTCTAATCTCTATGCTTTCTGAAGCTATGGCTGTTTGGAGTGAGAAAGCACAAACCCTCGTGAAATTGGTACAAGCCCCATAGCAAAGTGGGCGTCAAGAACGGTTGAGAGTAAGTGGATCAGATCATCCAGATCATATTCCTAGTCCATAAAGTGGAGGTCTAAGAAAGAAACTGAACGTTACGTCGAAACCTGTAGAGACACCACCGACACCGTCATGTCCAGGGAAAGCTGAAAAACAAAGGCAAAAGACACAGACACAAACAAGATAAAAAAAAACAACATCAGGACACAGGAACTCACACACATTACTGACACCACAGGCACAGAGGATGAGGAAAACTCATGAAATACTGGTCGAGAAGGAAGGACACAGTCAGATACGAGTACCAGTAGAGAGAAACGAAAGTCATATTCGAGTGCCAGTCGGAGAAGAACCCATACTTGATCAGATCCCACCTGCTACGGATGATGGACATGGTGGTCTCTCTCTTCTCCTTTTACTTTCTTCTGTCTCACAGCGTTCTCATTTTTTGAGTTTCTGGGCGGGGTCTGCACCTGTATAAATAAGGGTTCCCGGTTTCCAAAAATGTGCTCCGAGGTCAACCCTTTCTTCAGGGAAAAACCCTCAAGGATTTGAACTTTTGTACGACTATAATCTAAGAAAAGATCGAATAATTGTTATTTTATTTTTTAAAAAATGACTGAACGCTTAGCTGTTGAACCATAGTTTTGTACCACACATACCAGGGTAATATCTAGAACTTCCGAGCCTGTAAAAGGCAAAACTCTGTCTGTGACTGATGAAAAGCTAAAGGTCATTTCCTTAAGGCAAAGAAAGACATCTAGTCAAATATTCACTTGACGTCAGGCGCCGACTGCGAGGGAAATGGCATTTCAGGGCGTGAAGCTATTTTCTGCAGAAAATCAAAGCTGAAAAGATTTCAGTAGGCTAAAGACTTTAAAAGCACAACATGACAAACACAAATCTTATGGAACAATGAATCCAAATTTGAGGTTTTTGGTGCACAAAAGGTGCCAGAATGTCAGAAGGAG
>NC_071265.1:2180000-2315000 GCF_023375685.1 Ictalurus furcatus | reverse complement strand
TTTCAAAGATTATATTTCAAGGAATAAAATGTCGTTATATTGCCGGCGCACGCACGGATGCCGTTTTAATTAATGTGTTAAAAAGTCATTTCTGTAAAATTGCACGTAGTTCGTTTTTGTGTTTAAAGGGTCTTTTATCTTTACTTTCCATACAGAATCGTGTATATAATATCAGCGAGACACAAATGTCACCTCAATCGTGGACTCGACCTTGAATAAATAAATAGATAAGTCAACTATCCGATGCCGGATGAAGCAGAGCTAGTGAGCCGAACACTGTTCCGTGATACCAATAAAATGACATTATTAGTTTTCCTAGCATTATTCCGTCTTATTGAGTCGAGCTGCGGAGGAAAGATTCTCATTTCATTAGATCAAAAACCCTCTTCTGAGCGCTGACCCTTTCCTGCACTTGCTTTAAAAACTGTCTGTAATGTAAATTCACAAAGAAATCCTGATGGAAGAGCGAGCCATTTCAGTCCTCCGTGTAATTAAACCGCGGGGGTTAAAGGTCAGACTAACGAGCTGTTGTTTATGGGCAGAAGGAAAAAAAAAGCCATTTCAGTGCAAGCTGCTCGAATTATCAGGTGAATAGTAATATCTTTTTTTTTTTTTTTTTTTTCCCTTTTTAATAATACCTTCAGCTAGGACTTTAAATTTTTTAATTTTATTTATTTATTTATTTTTACTTTTAAAAGTGCAGGCGTACGTGTAATTGTTTTCATTGATCAGTTCCATTTCAAAACAGCGCCCAGAAGCCATTAGTGTAGTTGGGGAGGAAATTTTTCTTTCTTCTCTCTCTGTGTCTCTCTGTGTCTCTTTCCTCGGTTCTCGCTTTAAAGAGCCGTGCTTTGTATCCTAGCAACAAGGCTCTCTCTCTCTCTCTCTCTCGCTCTCTCTCGCTCTCGATCTCTCTCCTAGATCTGCAATGTGTGTGTGTGTGTGTGTGTAGTGAACAGCAGAGAGAACGGAAGCATAGTTATCATCTCATTTCCCTCAGATGCCACTCGCCTGCTCATATTCGCACTATATCCAACTTTCTTCCCGAATTATTCTTCCATCTTGCAATTCTTGTCGCGCTTTGTTACGGTGCTTCAATTGTGTGCGGCGTCTAAAATGGTCCTCAGTAAAAACCGCAATCCATTTCTCCATTCGCGTCCTCTTGAAACGACGGATGACAGCCAGTGCGGCTGCACGCTTTACAGTAATGCAGACGTGTCTCGGGGTTTCAGAGGCTTAAAAAATAAATAGATCTTGCATCCGATATTTGTGAACATGATATACTATATCACATCTTTTTCATGAGCATGATTTACCCAAAAAATAAAAAAATAAAAAGGAACAACAAGCCCGAGGCGGTGTGCTTGCAGAAGATTTGAATAATGATACATCCAAGCAAACAACTTTTTCACCAGTCATTTGCATGTACTTAGTATCAGAGGGTGAAATCACTAGAGAAACAGTTCATACCGCAGCGCTGTCGAATTCTCAATTCTGATTGGTCAGAAGGGGATTCGTTTTCTATACAATAATGCAGCTGCAAATCACAGGTTTAGATTAATGTTCTAATACGTTATGATTTCTACAGTAACAGGAACTTGTATGGAGTCTCCACTTGTTAATAAGTTTAAAAAAAATTATAAAAAAGATGTCGGAAAACTTACAGTCTCTGAATGTTACAAAGCGCTGACACTGGAGACTCCTTCCATAAACATTCCATAGATGAATGGGTGTGTGAGTGTGTATATGATAATTGCCCTGCGATGGATCGACACCGTATCCAGGGTGTACCCCGCCTCGTGCCCCATGCTCCCTGGGATAAACTCCAGGTTCCCCGTGACCCTGAAAAGGATAAAGCGGCGTAGAAGATGGATGGATGGATGGATGTAGACCGTCCACCATACACGTCCCTGTGAAGAAGCTGTTACTATAGAAACCGTAACGTATTAGAAACGAGCACGTTTATATAAACCTTGGATTTGCGGCTGCACTCGTTACTGTTGGCTGCTTCTGACCAATCAGAATGCACCGATTGCTATAATGTATATGGCATGTCTACAGTCTATTTAAAACATCCAATCAAGAAACTCCAAGCCAACTCAAAGCCTGATTATTAGGCTTTTCATTTAAATTCACGTTTAAAACGCCTAACCCGTCATTATCCCTCTTTTTTGAATTCTAAAATAATATACCTCTAAAGTATCATTTAGATTAATTAATCTTCCATTCTTCTATTTTAATTAAGATCTTGATACAATATGCAGATTTTCATTCACATATCTTTTTTTTTTTTATACTTTTCCCAATCTTGGCTTCTATTAAATAAGTGTCTGTGTGTTAAAAAAAAAAACACTCAACTGTTCTGAGCCACACTGTGTTCTAACAAAACCTCATCAAGCATGTGGTGGATTTGCCAAGACCCATCAGGCGAGGTTCTGACCCTCCGCTGTGGGGCTTTTTGTGTTCACACTCCAGCTTGACTTCTTCTGGGAACAGACTTCGGATCGCTCTGAAATTATGAGTGACACTTAAAGTCTCTGCTGCTGACCCACTGAGACAACATGTCCATTCACGACGCAGATCAAGATGCGTGTCAGAGATACTAGACGGGGAGACTGGAGTGACCCAGTTCTGACGTATGGAAGGGTGAAATGGCCAGGCGAGTTTCTGCTTGAGGTAAATGAGCTGCTGGATCCGTGTAGGCTTAGAAACAGACTGACAACGACCCAGTATATTCAGCTCTGCGTTTCTATTTCTTTAAACCACCACACAGTGGGAGTCAAAATGCCTAAAGGTTCTCTGACACACGCCCACAATGCATTACACAATTTGGTTCATACTTCAGGCTCTATTTCGTCCTGCGTGGTGTTTTATGTATTACAGTAGCCATGGTGTAACGCTGCTGAAGATGAGACAAGACTCGAGTGTGTAAAATATGGCATGTGGGTTATTCAGGCTAATCCAAAAAAAAAAACATAGTCTGTGGAGTGGGTCAAAACACTGGCGTACAACATCAAGCTAGGCTAATCCGTAATCCTAAACGGGACCACAGGCATGGATCAAAACATGGGAAGTAACTAGAAACGAGGAAGACGAGAAACAAAGGTAACGAATGAGACTTTGTGACAAGACAAAGGAGCATGATGGTATATATATATACAGTCATGTGAAAAAATAAGTACACCCCATGGAAATTGTTGAGGTTTTTTTTTTTTGTCTTTGAAACAGTGCCTATTAATAAAGGTGATACACGCTATCAAATGACACATAAAATCCACATTTTGTAGTAATTTTCACAAATTAAATGAATAAAAAAAACAGGTCAGTCAAATGGAAAAGTAAGTACACCCTTACGTTTATCACGCCTTCTAAATCCATAAAATTGGAATCAGGTGTTGAAGATTGAGTTCCAGTGATTAGGACCTGCTTAGGGAGTGCAGATGGAACCGGGCTTATTTATTGATGTGGTGTCATCATGCCAAGATCTAAAGAGTTCTATACGGCCTTCAGAAAAAAAAAAAAAAAAAAGATTGTGGATGCCTATGAGTCTGGTAAGGGATTTAAAAAGATCTCCAGATTATTTGAAATACATCGTTCCACTGTAAGGAAAATCATCTCTAAATGGCGCAGATTTGAAACGACTGCTGATTTGTCCAGGTCTGGCCGTTCCAGCAGATTCAGCCCAAGAGCAGACCGTCTGATGCGAAAGGATGTCTCCAAGAACCCCAAAATTTCATCATAGGATCTGCTTGTAAGTCTTGCAGCTGTTGGTGTCACAGTGCAGGCTTCTACAATCAGAAAGAGATTGCACAGATTTGACCTGCATGGGCGGCGTGCCAGGAAAAAGCCTTTGCAAGACTACAGTTTGTCAATGAGCGCATAGGCTAAGACCAGGCCTTTTGGAATAATGTCCTCTGGATAGACGAATCAAAGATAGAGTTGTTTGGACACAGTAACAGCAGACATGTTTGGTGCAGACCAAAGACAGCTTTTCAGGAGAAGCACCTCATACCAACTGTGAAGCACGGTGGTGGGAATGTGATGGTTTGGGGTTGCTTCGCTGCATCAGGGACTGGACAGCTTGCATTCATTCATTCATTCAACTACGAATTCTGCATCACATCAAAGAGCGCTTGAAGATAACGTGAGGCCGTCTGTCTGAAAGTTGAAGTTGAACCTGAAAGTGAACTTTTCAACAGGATAATGATCCTAAGCACACTCGCACATCCACCGAGGAACGACTCAAAAAGAAGAAATGGAGGGTTATGGAACGTCCTAGTCAAAGCCAGGATTTGAACCCCATTGAAATGTTGTGGGGGGTGGGTTTGAAACAGGCAGTGCATGCAAGAAAACCCTCAAACATCTTGCAACTGAAAGAATGTTGCATAGAAGAGTGGCTAAAAATTCCAGGAAGCCTGGTGGATAATTATACAAAACGCCTACAAGAAGTAATTTCTGCTAAATGGGGCAATACTAGCTTCTGAGGCCAAGGGTGTACTGTTGAATAAATGAAATTGAAAAAGCACATTTTCCTTGTGGTTTTGTTCACGTATATCAACTTCATTAATAGCTCAGGTTGCTGTCTTTTGGGGATTTTGGCACATTCTTCTTGTGTCCATGTGGGTTTCCTCCAGTTTCTCTGGTTTCCTCCCATCTCCCAAAAACACTCTGGTAATTGGATTGTCTATGAATTAGTGTGTGAATGTGTGTGTCCGTGGTGCCCTTAGATGAACCGGCCTGTCACTCAGACTGCATTCCCACCTCACGCCCAGTGTGCCCAGGATAGACTTCACCGTGACCATGATATAAGTGTTCACTGAAGTCAAATCGATGTATGATGATGTATTTTTTTACAATGAGATGTAGTTTCCTGACCCACACGTCTAGCTTTCATTAGAGAGTCTGGCACTTTTTGTCACTAAACCTGACCAAGACCCACCTACTTTAACATGAAGAGGCAGTTTGACTGACATTGCAAACAGCCAGTCATATTTACTCTTCACTCATTGACTCATCTCCAGTAACTGCTAGATCCTGCTGAGGAACATGGAGAATCCGGATACTTCTGAGGAAAGGAAGACATTTCAGACTGACGTCCAGTATTACCACAGAAACAACCATAAAGACGGTTGGTATCACCAAGTTCCTGTCATAGCAGGGGTGTGATGACATTTTTGTGATGGCGAACATCTTTAAAAAAACTGTTGTAGGATTTCTGGACCAAATCCCAGCAGCTGACTCATTCTCTGAATGATGCTGATTTGATCAGTGGAAGAAAAACCATTTCACTTTCAATTTAATACACTTTCTGGACCAAATCTATCCAGATGAGAGCTATTAGCACAGGGGCACCAAATGGTGGAGCCATCTGAAGAAGAAAAAAATACTATAGCAGAGTGTTCCACATAAGAAAAACCTGATTGTAGTTCACTTACTCTAGTTTTTTTTTTTAACATTAACCAAGCAGATCTTCCGCTGCAGCCAATCACACATACATGTATAAATAATTTAGCTGAAGGCAGTTCATTGGGTCAGAAACTAACTGCAGGCCTAGAGACATTAGGTCAGGAAAGGGGCGAGTTTTCACAGATATTTCATATATATTTCATTTTATTTCCTCTCTCTGGTCAGATTAGTGAACTGACAGCATGTTTAAAAAAAAAAAAAAAAAAGAAGTGGATAACAAAAACTTCACACACCACTTCATGTTCGACAGATTCTCATCTGTCCCGAATCTGTTGCTGTAGTTAAAGTTGCTAACATGAAACCCCAAGGAATCACCACTTCAGATAGGTTTACTTCTAGCCAGGAACTAATCATGAATGGTTCAGCATTAAAAGCTCGGTACCATTTGAAGTCACGTCAGTCACTTATCCTGATAACGACGCCATTTGAAAGCAGTCGAAGCCATTAAAAGAAACAAGAGTGTCGAGACTTCCCGTTAATAAAAGTCATCAGGACGCAGTAATCTTCCTATTGTGAAGATCTTCAGGTCGTGAAGACTGCGAGCTGGCGATATCCTCTGGAGTTATATTCGGATGGATCTGCATGTTCACGACCTCATGAATGTGTCAGCGCTGAGGTTCTTCTTAATGAGAGACTGCAATTAACACCCCGTGGAGGTAAATTTCATAACAGTAAATTATACAAACAGTACAATAACACTTCTTTTAATATCAGCGTGTTTCTTCCAAACTCATCTGCAACATCGTGAGGAGACACAATAGCATTTTCCAGAACCTTTATGTCGCTTTCGGGAACGGTCGGTTAATCTTTTTTTAATTTAGAATGGGCGAATAAATGTAAGGTTTGTAAGAGTTGTTACGAGAATAACAAATAATAAACACTATACGTCTGTGTTACGGGACTGCAATCTTAATACAATACTTTACCTTGGTGTACTGGCTTATAGCTGAATAATTAGTCTTCAAAAATACATGTTGTTTATCTCTTTTCACTGCATTTTCAGTGTGTGTGAGTGTGTGTGTATGTGTGTGTGTGTGTGTGTGTGAGAGAGAGAGAGAGAGAGAGAGAGAGAGAGAGAGAATTTCATCATATTTCCCTGCACTGATAAAAGAACAGAAAACCTGTTTACTCCAAACTCGCTTATAAAGGAATTTGTGATCAGGCTCGGTGTTTTTTCATTGATCTTTGGGTTTATGTGTATTTCAAAATGCTACTCAAAGAGTGCTTTTACCGGTGTTTTAAATATTTCAATATTCGTTACTAATATTATTACTATTACTGTGAGTGTTGTCAACTTAGTGTGACTATGTTGCTTGATTTGGAGAATTTTTAGACCCTTTTAGCAACTCTGGAGACTTTTTGAACAGATGTTAGCGACTGTCCTGCACTCGATACGGTTATGAGAGTTCAGAGAGCAGGTTCACTCGACTCACCACCAGTGTGTAAAACAAGCGATCACTGACCACCATTGTTCCCAACGACCAATCACTGATTTCTATTGTTCCCAACGACCAATCACTGATTACTATTGTTCCCAACGACCAATCACTGATTACTATTGTTCCCAACGACCAATCACTGATTTCTATTGTTCCCAACGACCAATCACTGATTGCTATTGTTCCCAACGACCAATCACTGATTGCTATTGTTCCCAACGACCAATCACTGATTGCTATTGTTCCCAACGACCAATCACTGATTTCTATTGTTCCCAACGACCAATCACTGATTACTATTGTTCCCAACGACCAATCACTGAACACCATTGTTCCCAACGACCAATCACTGATTACTATTGTTCCCAACGACCAATCACTGATTTCTATTGTTCCCAACGACCAATCACTGAACACCATTGTTCCCAACGACCAATCACTGATTACTATTGTTCCCAACGACCAATCACTGATTGCTATTGTTCCCAACGACCAATCACTGATTACTATTGTTCCCAACGACCAATCACTGATTGCTATTGTTCCCAACGACCAATCACTGATTACTATTGTTCCCAACGACCAATCACTGAACACCATAGTTACCAACAACCAATCACTGATCACCATCGTTCCCACTGAGAAATCACAGATTACCATTGTTCCCAATGACCAATCACCGATCGCCATTGTTCCCATTGACCAATCACCGGTCACCATTGTTCCCATCCATGCTCACAATTCTTTGTTGTAGTTTAAACTTATTCCATCTGTAACTGTTTACTATATGTCTTTTTCCAGATTCCTCACTACCACAGCTTCATTTTGGCTGATTTCTTTCTTTTTTTTTTTTTAATAGAGTATGTAAAATGTTAGTCTGTGATGCTATGATCAAAGACCACTTCTTCCTAAAAGAAACCAATTCTAATCTATTCACTTCTATTATAAATCTCTTTCTTCTTCATGTAATATATTTGTTATGCAAACGACAATCATGATTCACTGAATATGCAAATCAGTCTATGATGTCAAACAGCTACATTGTGAGTATGCATTAGCTACTTTCTGCCGAAAAGAGTCGACAACACTGATTACTATTATTACTAACGGAGATTGTATCAGGAGTTTCATTGGAACTTGAAATGTTGGCATTGAAATTTTGCATATTTAACATATTGCGTGTGAGTGTGTGTGTGTGTGTGTGTGTGTGTGTGTCCTCCATCTTCCTATGCGGAGCTATCTCCATACAGGGCTGCTGATCGCTATGGGCGGGGCACTTCCTGAAAATGGAGTATCACAAAGCAAAGAGGAAAATAAAATGGCCGACTTTTTTTCATCCCGTTCCTCTTGTGTGATTGTGTTCAGTGTAAACGTGTGTAGTTGCTGATGCGGTACGATTTTGTGTGAGTATGTATATTAAAGGAATGTTAGGTTAGTTATATAAATATCTAATAATGGCGGGATGGCGGTGAGTGGCATTATCTTTATAACTTTTCTCCTATCTTAGGAAGGGAGTTCGGGAACCATTTTGTAGGAGTTTTTATTATTATTATTATTATTATTATTATTATTATTATTATTTATTGTTTAGGGAAGGTAGTTTTGTTTGTTGAGTTAGTATTGGGTTTAGTTTGATGTTTTGGCTTTGCTAACCCCTGGAGAAATGACTTTGGTGTTTATACAGTCGTCGTCGTCCCCCAGTACAAATCATTACCCTAGGATGTAATGTTGGAGCTGTGAATGCTGCACGCTGCACCACCATGCTGCCCATACACCAAAAAAAAAAAAGCGTTATCCCCAAGTATCACTCTGTGGATAATCTCCCCTGGATACTGTAGATTTGTAGCCTGCAGCATAGCTGGACCTTTACCACTGAGGTGTAAGGTTAGATCCAATGACTTTATTGGGGTGGCAATTGAGGTTGGGGCAAAAAAAAAACTAATCCACCTCCACAGAAAATGATGCAATATGTCTACCTTTATCTCTGTATGGCCTGAGTACAATCTCCAAGTTAAGCAGCAATGCTTTGTTGTCTAGCAAGCTACAAAAAAAAACAAGTCACAGCTAATATTACATTACGCTACAGCTCATGAAGTAAATTCACAATCATTACCCAATAATGAAGTGAGCAGATGTTGAATTTAATCGCTCAATATTTTGAAATACAGCACAGCTGTTACACCGGAACAATAAAGGTGCGGGGACGAGCAAACGCCTCGGAAATAAACCTACCAGAGCCGCACGCATACAACTGAAAACGCGGTTCCTCGTCTGGAAGGACGAGGCGTACAGGTTTAGCGCTATGAAAACGTGTGCGGGTTCAACGTCTGCCCTTCTTCCGCTATAAATGAGCGAACAGATTTTCTGTTCTTTTTCTCAGTGAAGGGATTTGATGTCTGTGATAATCACACATACACTGCAGATACAGTGAGAAGAATAATAATTCTGGAGTGTTGCTTTAATTATATTCCTAAGAAGAGAAATCCTGTACTGATACTTTAACTCCCTGGTAGAGCTTTAGCTGAAATCTGGAGCTAAATGCTTTCATCTCGGTGAGCTCTGTAAGTGGGCGACTGCTGTTTAATTGTCTAATAGTCGGCAGGAATTGGAGTTCGGCAGTTTGCGTTGCGCGGTGTGAGGCAGGAGAAGCCCTGGGCAGGAAACCGCAGTTCTCATTCTTCCTCCATTGATCTGACATTTCACCCCTGGATAACACGGCGACTTTTCCTTCTTTTTCTTCTTCCTCTTCTTTTATTTATTTATTTATTTTTTCAATATTTGGTTTTAATTACCCCCTCAACCTTTTCTCACACCGGTTAGTGTAGTGACATGATTCCCTGAGGCGCAGCAGCCAGTGCGAGCGTCGAGAAGCCACGTAACCATGGAGCTTTTAGCAGGATGACTAAAGGTTTTCTGTGGCTTGAAAATAACCAGCTAGAGTACTCGATGTTCTCTCTGTGCATTTTGGCGCCTGGCATTGTATTATCGCACCCAGGATGCTGAAAAGTGTGAAAACAACAGCAAAGCACATAATTACAGGAACCGACCTGAGAAAATATGCCTGGTTCAGGACTATAATAGCTGCAGACATTATCTTAGCCTCTAGCCTGTAGTTACCTGATGGTGCCCTTTCCTTTCTCTTTACTGCAGATACTCGCTCACGGATGCAGTCCGGAAAGTGGCCCGAGCAAAATATAGCGCTGGTATTTAGCAGCTATTAGCATCCATAGTAGAAATATTAGGCCTTTTACATCTATTAAGCTATTTAGGTTTTATTTCTAGCCTAGTGCTCGAGTCCATTTAGTCTCCTGCTCCATGTCCAAGGCCTAATATTAGCCTTTCAAGAAGATTTCAACGGCCATTTAAACGCCTCAAAATGTACAGGAGGATATATTGTGCGTAAAATAATAATAATAAGACCTTCTTTTAAAATATATATATAGATATAATCCTGCATCAGTGTAAGTTGATGGTTGAAGATTTGTTTATAGGTTCATTTCTGTACCCTCCAGATTCCGATTAGTCAGAAGGTGCAGCTGCGAATCACGGGTTTAGATTAATACGACGCTCAATTTGAATACGTTGTCGTTTCTATAGTGACGGGTCGTTCACAGGGACGTGTACGGCGAGCACGCCACGTGAAGAGTAAACCGTGATTTACAGTGGCGTTTGTTTAATTAAAGTGGCGTTTATTTAAGGTTTATGGAAGGAGGCTCCGCTGTCGGTGGTTTGTAACGGGCTGGTTAGGGAATGACTGTTTACAGCTGCTGTAACGGAAGTGAGAACAGGAACGAACTTGTTTTGTGGACGTCCCGTAATGTTTCTTTAGACAATATGAAGAACACACGACATACACACGGTCGGGTAACTCAACTCTCTTGTTCTGTTCTCTTATAGACGAGCACCAACTGGAGCGCCATCTACAGGTAAGAACCAGTATACATCACAGTTCCACAACACAATCGACATCAGGTACGAAGAACTACGTCATTTCCTGTAAGCGCGTGATTATGGAAACACTTTCAAGTATATTTCTAAGCCTATGCAATGAGACTCCATGCCTGAAGGTTTCAGGAGTCCGTGATAAGCAGTACATGTTTTTCAGCGTTCAGTATCCCCACCAGCTGCCACCGTGTATGAGCCATAACAAATATGGTGTTTTTTTGTTTTTTTTCAGTCCTTGATTCATTTGCGTCTCTTTTTGTTTTAGTCCTCTTTTGCTAGAAAATGAGCACACGTGTCTGTCAGTCACCACATATGTTTTGATCTGAAGCCAAAGAAGGTTTTGAGCGCTAGGACTCGTAATTAGCGTGATCTGAAATTGTTGTGGGTTTTTTTTTTTTTGGTTTAAAACGTGGGAGCTTTGATTATTGAAGGATGACCAAGGACAAAACAAAAATGTCTGGAAATCCATTCATTATGTTTTTGTTCTTATAGTTTTTTTTTTTTTTTTTACATGATTGGCTGCAGGCGAACTCGTCAGCTTTCCTTGCGCTTTGTTTGCGCTGACTTGCATACACGATCACTGCAAATTCTATTATATCTGCCTTTTAACCTTGGCTTGTTTACCCGTGGCTTGAATATTTCCCCTCTGCAATCAGGTCACCTTCCTATTAAAAAATGCGCCAGCAGAGCTGTAGAGGTGATATACCGAGGGGTGGAAAGCATCCGGTGATATTTCGCTCGAGGTTAAGCTCTCTGTAAAGTTTAGCCCATAAAGATCAAGTCCTCATCAGCCACCTCAGCGTCACGACAAGCCCCGGTGTCCGGTAATTTGTGTAAACGAAGAGGGTGATTTGTTTCTAGTGATCGTCACAGGCTACCATTCAAACAACAGCAAAGTGTTCTAGCAGATCTGATCCGCCCGAGCTCATTTCCAACTATCAGGGGACCGGAGCACACAAGAGAGTGCCTCTGTCTCCGTCAAAGCCCTTGGTGAGGTGAAACAGCTTTGTGGCTCAAGTGTGCCTGAAGCCCCCTGAAGACCCTGTCCATCTGCTTCCCTCGGCCATTCCTGTCCCTCTTGTCATTCAAGGAGTAAACAAACAATCCTCTGCTTATTTATCAGACACACAGCACAGGTCTCAATGGTCAAATCCTTCTCTGAATCCAAGCTAGTCCTGAAATGGAGCTGAAATTCAACACATTTTCAAGCTGCAACACTGCAAAACAATTATTCAGATTCTCTCCTCTTGTTTCTACCAACATAAAAACAAACAAATCTTTGTAGATTATCCGGTAAAAATCCGATCTAAGCTCCTCCAATCTACTTACAGTCCAGGTGTGGATGATTTGTAATCATATTTATTGTAAATGTTCAGAATTTAGCCATAACGTTGAATTAAAGGGGGGGGGGGGATCAATAAATCAACATCTACGACGAACTCAAAACGACGGAACCTTATACAACCGCTTCACAAAAATTACCCGTAATTTGCTGCATATATGGGCCAGGAGGCGTCATGTGACATCATCACAACACTCATGCAGCCAAAGCCCTCTTTGTTTCACGTGCGTCGAGCGTGAGTACGGCTAAAAGGTCTCGTTTACTGACAAACATCTCTGCGAAAGACGTGACAATTTCGTCAATTCAATTCGCAAATTTGGAAGGAAAAAAAAAAAGCGCGGCAAAATCGAGCGTTCTTGGCGGCAACGATCGCAAAAAAAATGCGAAATCCTATGTGGACTGATTATAGTAGAGGTGTGCATCAGGGAATGGGACCCTAGAGAACCCTCAGAAAAGTCACAGGAGTTATTTATTCTCTTGCGGGAGGTCAAGGAACGTGACACGTTTATCATCAGTGACGGATCTGTCCTGGTCAGAGGTGCCGTGATTTAAACAGTTCAATTGTTTATAGTTTGAGGGATACTGTAGAGCTAACTATGTTGAGCAGAAAATCTCGCAGGTGCGAACGATCCTAGCGACAGGAGTCGGTAAGATTGGTCAAACTTTCCAAAACCCGTCTGGCCTAACTAGCCGAGCGAGACTGGATAGTGATGCGCAACCCGCGGCTCTGAACGCGCACAGTCTTTAACACGGTGCTGGTAACAACAATAAAATTCATTCTGAAACAATGGCAGGAGTTTGTTTAAAAAAATTTTATTTAGCTTTGACGGACAGCAAAAATAACTGCAGGATGGAATTCTTTCAGGAGCAGGAAGGAGTGCGGTTAAAAACATCCTCGCACTCTCCTCTACACTGCACCAAAACTGATATCAACGGTGTTAACTATCCTTTAAAAAATTTGAAAGACAGTGTAAAAAAAAAAAAAAAGTCTTATAGTCGTAGACTGTAGCTTCATCTGAAGAAACCAGCTGGTTCCTCTTCTCACTAACAGTACATTACAGCACCCAGTTAATTAACAAAAACACAGCTTGTCATGTTACCAAGTCATGTGACCATCTTCACCTCTGACACCGGAGACTCCTTCCCTAGATTGATTATACACATTTGTAAAAATTTGTTGA
Source organism: Ictalurus furcatus (assembly GCF_023375685.1). Lineage (NCBI taxonomy): Eukaryota > Metazoa > Chordata > Actinopteri > Siluriformes > Ictaluridae > Ictalurus > Ictalurus furcatus. The sequence continues at coordinate 2,301,627 of NC_071265.1, read as the reverse complement.
TGTGCAGCGTCCGCTGTAGAAATCCCTGTGGACAAGCTGTTACTATAGAAACGACAACATGTTAAGACGAGCGCGTTAATATACGGTAAACCTGTGATTTGAAGCTGGACTGTTTTTACAAAAAAAAAAAAAAAATGAATCAACACCTTCTGACCAATCAGAATCTAGAATTTAACAGTACTTGGGTATAAAGGCTAAAAATTAAGCCTGGTTTTGTGCAAGAGGTTCCCGAGAGTCCGGATCGTTGCCTGGGATTCATTTCTCTGGGCGTCTGATGAATGAATGACGATCCAGGATTTAAAAAAAGAAAGAATCCAATTCAATTCGATTGTATCTGTATAGCACTTTTTACGACGGACGTTGTCTCAAAGCAGCTTTACGGAAACATATAAACACAGGATACGGATTTTAAGGGTGTGGATTTATCCCTATCGAGCGAACCGGTGGAGACGGTGGCGAGGAAAAACTCCCTGAGATGATATGAGGAAGATTCCTCAGAAAGTATTTGAAATATTAGTGGACTTTCACATTTTCAACATCAGTTAGGCGTGTATGAATCTCGTAGCAAGCCAGAGACTGAACTGTCAAGCACGTCTGCATCTCTGTAATAGTGGAAGTAAGTCATTAAATGTGAAAGAGGAGCTTCAATTATGTAAGTCTTGTACCTTTTTATAGATATATATATGTGTGTGTGTGTGTGTGTGTGTGTGTGTGTGTGTGTGTGTGTGTATAAAAGCTGCTTTAATCTGTACAAAGTGTGAAGGAGCGTGAAGAGAGATCTTTTTAGCACACCTGCTTTTTTTTCTTTTCTTTTTTTTTTTGTCTGTGGTAAAAGCAGATGTTAAAGTCTATTTATATCGTTCTGAAACACCGAACCACCTGCAGTCCTGTCTCAACCCTCAACCATTATTTCTAATCTCATTGTCTCTGACTGGAATCTGGTCTCGGTCTCGAGACCAGCATTTAGACTACAAAGTAATGATCTCGGATTACACACACAGCAATATGGCTTCTTAGTGTCCTACAGGGGTTCTGAATGGAAGTCTGTCTGAGAGAGAAATGCTTTATTGTACGCTTCACGCCACCACAGAACCCTTCACGTTTTTCTTTTTTTTTTTTTCTTTCCCCACTGACCTACACTGGAATGTTCCTCACTGGTTCTTTGAATAGTTAAGGGCTTTTTTGGCTTCCTAATGGGGTTCTTCTTGGAAGAGTATCTCCATTAGGGAACACTATTTTAGGACAGTAGATCCTCAAGGATCAATAGGTTGTTTACAGAACCAAAATTGGTGACGGGAAAACTCTTTTCCTGGCATCTGTATTTTTAATGGTACAGGTTCTGTACAATATTATAGGTTCTTGGAGGTTCTCTGGAGCAGAAGATGGAGAATTCTTAAAGGTAAAACCATCCTACAGATTTTTTTTCCACTGTAGAGAGGGTCCCAAGGCATTTCTGACTGATTCAGTGGATAACTTAGCCTCCTAAATGGGTTCTACTTGGAACCTTTCTCTCACGGCAAAACATTCCACTGTAGGCACTACATAGACACTTTAATAGGTCCTGCAGAGTGACAGCCCTTCTAAATTGTTTGCCATGCCGCGTGCTCGGGTGTTTGAGGAACGTGTGACATCAGCACTTGATGGGCTCTCACACTGATGGACTTGGAAATTGTAGTCGAGTACTGTGAAGAGCTGCATGAGTGTTCTGGACAGGATTTTAATTCCATCTGTGGAACGTTTTAGACCGAAGACCTAGTTTCTGACTGTAGCAGTCGTACAGTGAGGACTGGAGAGAGCAGCTTATGAGTGTGAATGAGTTTAAGATTGGGAAGGAAAAAAAAACCAAACAAACAACAAAAACAAAAAAAACACGCAGATTTGGTTCTTCTGTTGCATTCATTTAAAGAACCTTTGTTCTTCCACCATTATTTTTAAGATTGAACAAGAGAAAATGCCAGAATGTCTTCATGGGTTCTGTGAATAGTTAAGGGTTCTTTGCTTTCGAAATGCATCCAGCGTGAAACCTTCATCGGATATTTAAGTGTTTATATCTTCTGAAGGGTTCTATGTGGATAGGGAAACACTTCAACTGTCAACTGTCCCTCTGGGAAACCCTTAAAGGTTCTATGTAGAACCTTAAACGTTCCATATAGGGCCATTTTTGGAAGGTATGACTCCTTTATTATGCAGTGAATTCTTGAAGAATCCTTAAAGAAAAATCCTTAAGGAACTCTTACAGGTTCTATGTATGTTCTGGGCTTGAAGGCATTTTAAAATGAAAGAACCCTTAATTGTCCACAAATTCCATGAAGAAACTCTCGCATTTTCTCTCTTACACTGCAAGAAAATTGTTCTTTGAATTGATTCTGTGTAGAGAACGTTACAATCCGTGATGAAACTTTAAAGAACCCTTTCGAAGGTTCTTCGAGTTTGTGGCACAAACTCCAAATGACTGGTCATTATCGTCTTCTAAATACATAGAACCCTTTCGGGCATTTAGCTACAGTATCGTAGGACTTGGTAAACTGTTGTACAAAAAGGTTCTTCAAAGGTACTTTGAGGGTTCACTGCATAAGCCTCCTAAATGGGTTCTACATGGAACTCTTTTTGATAAAACTGGTTCTTCAAAAAAAACGATGGCATCAATTTAAAGAATCTTTTCCAGGAACCTTCACGTTTAAGAGTGTACAAGAGAAAATGCAGGGATTTCTTTATGGGTACTGTGCATAATTAAAGGTTCTTTGCTTTCAAAATGTCTTCATTCCAATGCTCTTGAAGGACAAGGATTCTTAAGGGTACAAAAATAAGACGTCGAGGCTCCGTAGGATAATTAAAGATTTATAACTTCTAAAAGGAAACCTTTCTCATAGGAAACCATGGCCTTCAAAGGTTCATCTTGGATCAAATCATAGACTGAAAGGTTCTCTACAGATCCAAAAATGCTTCTTCTTCTTCTTCTTCTATACTATTAACTTAAAGAACCATTTTATGTACAACAGTGAGTGTACACGAGATTTTCATTATGGATAGGTAAAGGTCCTCTGCTTTGAAAATGCCTTCGATCCAAAACCTTGGAACTTTCTCTGAATGGTAAACACTTTACAGCTCTACATAGAACCTTTAAATGTTTTCCAGAGGGACAAGCCAAAGAGTTCTTCAAGGGTTCATTGCATAATTAAGGATTCATAACTTCCGAAAAGGGGTTTACATGGAACCCATAAGCATCCATGCGGAACCCATAAACTATCCGCGTACGGTTTCTGTAGATTATTAAAAACTGTTATAGGGTTCTGCATTAAAACTTTAAAGGTTCACCACATGGACCAAAGCATTTCTTCAAGTGTTTTTTTTTTATTATTATTATTATTTTTAAAAGATTTGATGAAAAATTAAGGATTCCTAGTTCCTGATAGGGAAACTGTAAAAAAAAAAATAAATAAATAAATAAAAAATAAAAAATGTTACAGTCTTCTACATAGAACTTTTAAGTGTTCCTCAGAGTGACGAGCCTTAAGGGTTCTAAATTGTCTGAGTGTACCAATCACAGCCAGCACAGCTGTCCTTGATGTCTATGAAGCGACCTGCGTTGGAAAATAATCCCGTAATATCAGTGTGCACTCGGGGTCTGAGTACTCTGTTCTCTGATATAAAAAGAAGAATGATATAAATAATATAAAACCTGCTGAAGGGGATCATATGAAATTTTGAGCGCCTCTTCTGTGCATGAGTGGACCATTCTCAACTTTCCTGATTGTGTCAGCTACAGATGCTTTACAGCTTCCTGCTGCGATGCTTGAACTGTCGTTATTTAGCAATGCTACAGCTTCACTTCAGAAGTTAGCACGTCACCGGTCGGTGAAATTAGCCTTTTGCTCTCGACTTTACCGTTTGAACCACACGCAATCACACAGTCTCTACGCTCATGTTTCTTTTACTTCACGAATACCGATTCCATTCCAGTTTTATTTAGTTAGAGTATTTAACAGTACACGTTTTCACAAAGCAGATTTACATGCCGATGCGGCTCATTACTGAACAGACCGGAGGATCAACTCTGAGGAGACATGAGGAAGAAACCTCAAAAGGGAACCTGTACAAATTGGTATGTGTGCTGTGTTTCTTCAGCACTTGTTTTTTTAAACCCGGGTTTGTTTTCTGAGGAATTGCCTTTTAATGAAGCCTCAGTCAACACTCTTAAAAAATAAAGGTCCTTCAATGGTTCTTTACAGCAACGTAGGTTCTGCGAAGGACCTTCTTCTTATCAAGAACCGTTTTGCATTGTATCGGGTTCTCGAGTTGAGCTGTATGGTTCTTTGGAGATTAAAGAAGTTCTTTATGGTTCATTCAGAGCGGTGTATCGGTTCTTCAAGGTTTCATCCCTTTAACAGGTTAAATGTTATAAGCTTCTTTGTGGGACTGGAAAAGGTTCTCTTGGCATCTTTCTTAAGAACCTTACTTTGGTTCCTTAAAGCACTAACTAAGAGGGTTTTTTTTTTTTTAAGAGAACGTCTGATGACATGGTTCCTTGTGGCACTGCTGTGAAGAAGCATTTCTGGGTTCTTTAAAGCTCCAGTAAATAGATGGTGCTCTAAAGAGTAAAAGATTCTTTGTCCAACGTAAAAGGGTTCTCATACGGCATCAGGCTGAAAACCCGTTTTCGGTTCTAATCGGAACCTTTCATTTTTAAGAGTGAAGTTGTTTTCGTTTGCAGATTCGATGGACTTTATTACTATTGTTCTACGTTCTGGTGGATGGATGGACGTTATGGATGGAAGGAACATCCATAAAACTAGTTAGTCCCTGTTCTCGCTTACATTTATCAGCTATAAACCGTCGTTCCTTTACCGCACTCTTGCTTCCCTCTCCCTCTTGAAGTGGACAAGACAAACAAACGCAGCTTGTCATGTTACTGAGAAACCGCAAAGCGTAAACTCCTCTGTCCTGAAGACGACGGAAAACTTAAACTTACAGCTTTACTTTTGACCGTTACGAAGCGCCGACACTGGAGACTCCTTCCATAAATGTTCACTAAACATCTCCTTACAGCAAACATCATCATGTCAAATATTACACACACTTCTGTTTGTTTTTGGTATCCATTTACACGGCGCATTTGCCGTAAAAATTCCCGCGACCGAGCTGTTACTATAGAAATGCTAACATTTTTAGAACCCTATTATTATAGAACATGAATGTGTGAGCTGGTGAAAGCAAATATATATATTTTTCTCTTCGTTTTTAATGAGCATGCAGTCTTGGAAGATTTTAAAAACAAAACTCCGAAGTAATTGTACACTATTTTTTAAGACTCTGGTCGCTTCGTAGTCACCAAGGACATCTGTGGAGACCGCGACTGTTTTGTTGCAGCTTGGAGGTCTTTATCGAGACGACCGCATGTCAGCTGTTTCTCTCTGTAATCATCCACTCAGGGCAAAGCGCATTCCTGAGTTTGTTTTTCTTCTTATGAAGTGGAAATGACAACAAAAGAGGATAAAATTCCGCCGTGAGAGAAGAGCGACGTGAACCGGTGGCTCGTTCTTTCACAACTCTCTGCAATTAAGCTTGAATTTATTTATTTATTTATTTATTTATTCTTTTTTTTTTAAATTATAACGATATACAGATACAGAGCGTGTGAAGAAAATTCCAGCGTTTGCACTTTCACTTTCACCGAGACGGGATAGATTCTTCGTTTGAACTGAAGTTAACTACATTGGACACTTTCCTTTTGTGATTAAGTCAATTTGACAGCAGCGAATATAAATAGAGAGGGAAGAATAGCTGAAGAGGGGAATAGGTTTAAAGGAAAAGGGTGTCCTCTTCAAATTAACACACTCCTTTTTTCCCTTTTTTTTTTTTTTTTTTTAAAGAAATTAGATATTAATTCAAAGATTACTTTTAGATAATGAAAAAAAAAAAGGGAAGGAAAAAAAGATGGGGTGAGGGTTCCTGATGTACAATGCTAAGTGTATACATCAATAGTGCCACCTAGTGCTATATGGTACTTTTAATATAATGACTCGTCTATACACACACATATTCATGTTCAGTTTTAGCCATTCACGCTGTTCCCCCCGAGGAAAATCCACTTGAAGGAATTGGATTGAAAATGTGCCTTATGAAAGAAATAAATAAGAGCACCAGGCGTGTGTTTACGGCGTTCATTGAGAGAGATTCACTGGCTGTTTTTCATCTATTTCAAAGTGCAGTCACGATAATGGCGTGTACCGAAATGGCATGTCATCTCTAACGACCTTGCATCCTCATTACAGGCTACGCTGCTCACTCTCCATGTTGTTGTAGAGGACTGAATTATTTTTTATTTTCCACGCTGAGTTTTTCCATCAAGGTCCGTCTCGAAACACACCGTGCACTGTTAATAATTCAGCAGGATTGTTAAATGGAGTATTCATTCCAGAAGGTGTCGATTAATGGTCTAGAAGTGCAGCCCGGACAGTAGTTCATGTTAACGCGCTTGTTCTGATACGTTATCGTTTCTATAGTAATGGGACGTTCACAGGAAATTGTACTGCGGACGCGGCACGTAAACGTGCGTAGTCGTCGATATGGTGACGTTTTCTGTGAGGGGGTGTTTATTTAACGTTTATGGAAGGAGTCTCCCGTGTCAGCGCTTTGTTACAGTCAGAAGTAAAGCTGTAAGTTTAAGTTTTCTGACATCTTCAGGACTGAGGAGTTTGCGTTATTTTGTATTTTTAACTAAAAAAAAAAAGAGAGGCTGGTGAGGGAACGACTGCTTATAGCTGCGACAATGTGAGTGAGAACAGGAAGGAACTTGTTTCATGGACGTTCCACAGCACTACATGTAAATATAAAGGGATACGAGGTATGATGTTTGCTAATAAGTTTTTCAAAAATGTCTTTTCCATGTATGATTAGATTTTTATCGCACTGGATACAAACAAATTTATTCGTAAATTGTTTTACAGGAGCATTTACGCAAAAATGTGCTACTTATGAAAATCTAGTTATTTGGAAATACATAGGGTTAGGGTTAGGGTTAACCCTAACCCTGACCTGTCTACTGTACCACTGACCTGTCTTTATCCCTGCCCACGGCACCACTGCCCTGTCTAAGGTACCACCGCCCTGTTTACGGTACCACTGCCCTGTCTATGGTACAACTGCCCTGTCTGTCTACTGTACCACTGTCCTGTCTACCATACCACTGCCCTGTCTATGGTACAACTGCCCTGTCTACCATACCCCTGCCCTGTCTACCATACCACCGCCCTGTCTACTGTACAACTGCCCTGTCTACCATACCACCGCCCTGTCTACTGTACAACTGCCCTGTCTACCATACCACTGTCCTGTCTACAGTACCACCGCCCTGTCTACTGTACAACTGCCCTGTCTACCATACCACTGTCCTGTCTACAGTACCACTGCCCTGTCTACCATACCACTGCCCTGTCTACCGTACCACTGCCCTGTCTACTGTACAACTGCCCTGTCTACCATACCCCTGCCCTGTCTACCATACCACCGCCCTGTCTACTGTACAACTGCCCTGTCTACCATACCACCGCCCTGTCTACTGTACAACTGCCCTGTCTACCATACCACTGTCCTGTCTACCATACCACTGCCCTGTCTACTGTACAACTGCCCTGTCTACCATACCACTGCCCTGTCTACCGTACCACTGCCCTGTCTACCGTACCACTGCCCTGTCTACTGTACAACTGCCCTGTCTACCATACCACTGCCCTGTCTACCGTACCACTGCCCTGTCTACCGTACCACTGCCCTGTCTACTGTACAACTGCCCTGTCTACTGTACAACTGCCCTGTCTACCGTACCACTGCCTTGTCTACCATACCACTGCCCTGTCTACGGTACAACTGCCCTGTCTACAGTACCACTGCCCTGTCTACAGCCTTTCTACCATACCACTGCCCTGTCTATGGTACCACTGCCTTATCTACTGCCTTGTCTAGCATACCACTGCCCTGTCTATGGCACCACTGACCTGTCTACACTACCACTGTCCCGTCTATGATACCATGGCCCTGTCTACGCTACTACTGACATGTCTATGATACCACTGCCCTGTCTACGCTACTACTGACCTGTCTATGATACCACTGCCCTGTCTACGCTACTACTGACCTGTCTATGATACCACTGCCCTGTCTACGCTACTACTGACATGTCTATGATACCACTGCCCTGTCTACGCTACTACTGACATGTCTATGATACCACTGCCCTGTCTACGCTACTACTGACCTATCTATGATACCACTGCCCTGTCTACGCTACTACTGACCTATCTATGATACCACTGCCCTGTCTACGCTACTACTGACCTGTCTATGATACCACTGCCCTGTCTACGCTACTACTGACCTGTCTATGATACCACTGCCCTGTCTACGCTACTACTGACATGTCTATGATACCACTGCCCTGTCTACGCTACTACTGACCTGTCTATGATACCATTGCCCTGTCTACGGAACCACTGCCCTGTATACAGTAGCTGATGTGCTGCAATGGCTGAGCTGTATTACTGCAAGATTTAGCTTTTACCATTTTGTCATTTTGAGCTCTCCGAGAGCTTTGTATTTTATGTGTGGGTGTGGCTAAATGTAAATCAGCTGTGCCATCAAAGTGCTTGGAAATTTATACCTGATTAGTGTTCATCAACGTGCATGTGTGAACATGAAGAAAATCAGCAAAACCTTTGTAAATCTGAAGGGAATCTTAAGTAAACATGTTCATACAACTTGCCTCATAACATATGAACATCTTCATGACCTTCATAAAAAGTGTTACAGAGTATATCTGTAGCTAATGAGACTCCGCATCCAGTAAGGAATTAATAACTTTTGTTTTGTTCGCCCACATTAATTTATATCCATATCTGAATTTCACACTCTAACAACTAGGACCTTCATGAATATATACACGAGGCTATGTACGGTCCTAAATGAGCTCCAGTGTGTGAGGCTCCTGTGTTTATACACACTTCTGAGAAACCTCTTCTTTTCTTCTCCATCTTACTTCTGTCTCGTTATAATAATCAATTCCTCTTTTTTATGCTGATGGTATGGATTTTAACCTGCACTTCACAAACACAAGCAGCACATTATATGAACCATCATTTCCATTTCCAGTGGATGTTCTGAAAGAAAAAAAAATATTCTGGACAGGTCAGCACATGTTCTCTGAGCCGTGTGGGGTTTTTTTGTGCATGCCATCCTCATTTAACTGGAGCAGAAAATCTCCAGAGTACATGACCTTTTATTTAATCACTCAGCTTTTTGGTGTGCGTGTTGTTTGGGGGGGTGGGGGGGGGTTTGGGGGTTGTTTCTTTTCCCATCCGTGTGCCGGCATCAAGGTAAATTAGGTCCCAATCAGCCATGTAAAGCTCAGATATCTAAAATACCCACAAAATAATTTTATATACAGTGGCAAGAAAAAGGATATGAACCTTTTGGAATTTCATGGTTTTCTGCATAAATTTGTCATAAAATGCGATCTGATCTTCATCTAAGTCGAGGGTACTGACAAATATAATGTGTGTAAAATAATAACACAAAAAAAATTCTGATCTTTCATGTCTTTATTGAGAAGAACCAAAAAAAAAAACTCTTAGTGCTTGTGGGAAAAGTATGTGAACCCTTGAGATAATGACCTGAAAAAAAGCTTCTTTTTTTTTTTTTTTTTGCACACCTGGAGTCTCGTTAAGAAAATGAGTTTGGAGGTGTGGACTACAGCTACTTTGACTGATAAAAACCCCTCAAATTTTTGGAGTTTGCGCTGCACAAGAAGCACACGCTTATGTGAGCCACAACCACAACCACATCACATTTTATGACAAATTCATGGTGAAAACCATGAAATTCCAAAAGGTTCACATACTTTTTCTTGCCACTGTATAAATATATATATATCAGCTAACCTGAGATGATTTCTGTGAGTACTTAAAGCGCTAGTCAGCTGGGTAACATTAACCAATTTGACAGGATTGCTGACAGTATTGTATGCGCTAGTCAGCTAGCTAACATTAGCTAACCTGATTTTGTGAGTATTTTATTCTCTAGTCATATAGCTAATATTAGCAAATCTGACAGGATTTCTGAAAGTATTTAAGCGCAAGTCAGCTGTCTCGCATTAACCAGACTGACAGGATTTTCAACATTAGTCATATAGTTAATTAGCTAACCAGACAGTATTTCTACGAGTATTTTAAGTGCTAGTCAGCTGTCTCGCATTAACCAGACTGACAGGATTTCTGAACATATGCTAGGCAGCTAGCTAAGACTAGCCAATCTGACAGGATTTCTGTGAGTATTTTAAGTGCTAGTCAGCTGTCTTGCATTAACCAGACTGACAGGATTTCTGAACATATGCTAGGCAGCTAGCTAAGACTAGCCAATCTGACAGGATTTCTGAACATATATGAAATGCTAGGCAGCTAGCTAAGACTAGCCAATCTGACAGGATTTCTTTGTGTATTTTTAGTGCTAGTCAGCTCTCTTGTATTAACCAATCTGACATGTTTTCTCACAGTATGTTAAGTGCTTGTCAGCTACTAACATTAGCTCATCTGACAGTATTTCTGTGAGTATCTGAATTCATAATAAATATTCTTAATTGTCAGTGCCGCAGTTAGCAAGCTAACATGATCTTCGAAAAATAAATATTAATAAATGTTTCAAATCTCCACCACTGTGTTCCTTGTTCATGTTCTTTATAAATTATATAAAAAGAACACATTGTTCAATCATGTGCCATCACATCACAAGAATTTATGAAGATGCAGCACAGTCCTTAAGATCAGATCCTCTAAGCAGAGGCGTTGAAGACGACAGGAGACACAGTGCTGAAGGCTTTATCACACGGCAGCTGTTGCTCAGAACCTGACAGCATCAATCACACATTCAGTCCAGCTCTGTCAGAAATACTCCATCACGACTGCTTAACAGAGGAGAACATGTTCAGTGTGTGTTCTGCTTCTATATCTGTCCCGTGTGACTGCTCTCTCTTTTGGGTTTCATTTATTTGACCACTTCATAATCTTCATTTAAAAAAAAAAAAAAAACACTGATGAAAGCACATTTTAATTCAGAATTTCAATAACAGTATATAATAATAAATTCTATCCGCATATTACCACTTTTACAGAAATTATATTCTCAGGAGTGTTTACATGTATACGATTTATTTATTTATTTATTTTAAAGGCTGAATCTAGAACCTTTTACGAGTTCGGTTTGTCCCTCTAGGGCAGTGGTCACCAACCCTGTTCCTGGAGGTCTACCTTCCTGCAGGTTTCATCTCCAACCAAAATCTAACATACCTGTTTTAGGGTGACTGTACCTTATGGTTTCTGTTAGGCAGTGCCTTTAGACATATTGTTTTATTTATGTTTACTTTGATCATACCGTTTAATTAGACATTACAGATCTTACTCGGACTCCCACTGTTCATCACCACGACTACCCTGCGAGTGAGGAGAAACGCGGCCTCGTTATTAGTAGATTGCTTTTGTTATAATAAACAATCATGCAAATACAGCACATCATGACAATAAACTTGAAATAAACTGAACCTCTTAAGCAACTCGCACCAGTTTCTCCAACCCCTTGCAGGCCGTGTAGCATTTTGGATATAAACATACATTTACTAACATTTACATAAGTTTTTTTTTACGCGTATGCTAGTGTATGCGAACAGTCGTACGCATAGCCTTTCAGGACGAAGAATCGCAACAACACGAAGAACGATGCTTGGGCAATCTCTCGCCACGATTAGCACCAATATACAAATCCTTATACTCTTTAAGGTTAGAATTATACAAACACGGGTACGTTCTAACCTGCGCTCGTTTCCGTCTCTTCCGTTTATTCCGTTTTTTCTTTGACTACCTTGAGAATCAACAGCCCTGGGTCATTGTTGCCACCTTGTGGAACAACTTAATAGCGCGAACGAATCAAATGCGCATGTGTGACCTGCGCGTACAAAGTACACGTGGTTAGAAAAACCTGGCGGCATGTGTATAGTACGCGCATAATCTGCTGATAAGACAATTTGCATCATGTGTACTGTACGCTCTTCCTAGCATACACGTAAAAAGTGAAGTATGCTTTGGGCTTAAGTTTGTGGCTGTGCATCACAGTCGTGTGTCCGTGCTAAATGCAAACTCCTTTTGGTCTTCTGGGACGACTGTGGCTCAGGTTGTAGAACGGTTTGTCCACTAATCGTAGAGTTGGTGGTTCGATTCCTGGTCCACATGACCCCACATGCCAAGGTGTCCTTGGGCAAGACACTGAACTCCCTAGTTGCTCCCAATGCCAAGCTAGCACCTTGCATAGCAGCTCTGCTACCATTGGTGTGTGAGTGTGTGAATGAGAACCAGTGTAAAGCACTTTGTAGAACCGCTAAGGTTAAAAAAGTGCTATATAACTGCAGACCATTTAGCATAAAATGCTTCCCTACCTTAGAGGACTTGGGTTGCACACTTTTTTCTGCTGTCACTTGACAATTACTCCGCCGTCTGATGGTGAGTAAACTTAAGAAATTAACTTTCATTGACTCTGGGTATTCTGCTAAAGATAGCACCTTATACTCCCCGTTAGTAAAAAACTGCTAGTGTTCCATTTGAGACGATACTACCCTTCTAAAATTCATACAATATAGTAGACAGTAGAGTACATAGCGCATAGTGTAAGTATATAGTACATCATTTGGTACAATTTTTGGTCTGTACTCTCCGATGCGTGTTTCCAGAACAGAAGTAATGCAATGAATAAGCGTACACTGTGCCATGTGCAGACAAACTAATCGATAATGGGATTCATTGAAAATGATTTTCATAATCGATTATTATCGATTTTATCGATTGGTTGTTACAGTTCTCGTTCTTTTGTATGTCCCTCTGAGGAAAAGTTCTGTATAGAACATTACAGTCAAATGTTACCCTATCAGATACACCTCCACACAGAACTCTTTTAGGAACACTCTTCGCGCTCTGTTCCCTTCTGAACACTCTCTTTGTTCCTGTGTTAACACTTTTTCCTCTTTGTTCCTCTGTTAACTCTTTTTTCAACCTCTCAACCAGGTATGGACAGATAAAGCCCATCAACATTCGCGCATTTCTTTGTCTTCCTGAATACCATTTGCGCCATTTACATACCTTCCCGATTAAGATTTGCTCGTATTCCTATAACTTCTTGAAAACCATAGATGGAGTTGTTCCTCTCTTACATTGATATGCTTTCTGTTTTATACAAATATGCCCTTCCGCCTTCTCTCCCTTTACCTGCAGAGAAACCTATTCCCCTTTTCCCCAAGTGATACAGTACTAGAAAAGCCTTAACCCTCAAGAAAGTTGGAGAAGCCGCCTTTGGACCTCCCAAAATGGTGATAGCTGTCGCCCGCACGGCCATACTCACTGACTCTCAACCACAGTGGATTCACACCAGTAGACGGAAACGGTGTCAGGCCAGAGAACCAGCTCACCCGAGAAAGGAGAAAATTCACAATCCAGCAGCCTTTAGGGCAACTTTTCTCATCTCACCTTAACACATGCACATATAGATTTTCTTCTATTATCCTTGAGAACACATACAAGTAATAAACATTGACTCATGCCCTGTCTGGAGGGAGTATGTGAGTGGTGAACGCTGTCGTAGGCTCATGGATCCTGAGCATTCCTTGCCACTTATGGGAAGAGTTTTTGCAGGTCCCTTTGGGACCTAAGAGGGCATTGATAAGTTTACTGTGAACATTCTCTGCTCTCTGTTCCCTTGTTCCTGTGTTAACACCTTTTCCTCTCTGTTCCTGTGTGTAGCAGATTTATAAATTGTGGCAGTAATTTGATTAAGGTTAAAATGATCCGGAACGTGTTTCAGCGATGCCAGGTGAACTAAAACTGGTCATCTAAACTGTCTTTAATTACAATATTCCTCAGGGCATGTTTGCTATAATTTTTATCCATATTTCATGGATAAAACTTAATTAACATATAGTTCCTAATCAGCTGGGGGTCCATCCTGCTATAAAACACACTGTTTTATTTCTCATTTGATATCCTGGTGACTAAACATTTCAAAGAGGCTCAGAGGTATAAGTATAAGAGAGTATGCTTGGGATAACCCAAAGAGGCTGGCTTGTAACATCAGAAAAGGCTTTTTACCATCAGAGATGCTTTAAAATCCCATTCATTACATTATCTCCAAATACTCTGCGGTTCTTCCTTAAGAAATGATCTTGCATTAAAAGTGCATGACTGTATTTATATGGTTATTAGAAATAGTTTCTAAGCTAAAGTCCCACACAAATCCCCACAGCCACTAACTAAATCTGGAATGGGATTGTTCAACAAGCACACATGGGTCCGATAGTCAAAAGTGTCTTTTGGATATATAGTCTATATGGATCAATGACACATAACATAAAAGTTGTGAAGTCATGAACACAAATAAAATATCTGAAGTACACACATGCTAGAAAGAGACAATCAAATAAAAAGCATGGCGCATTCAAAGTCAAAGTCACAATCATGATTGCAAATGAAACCTGTAAAATGCTCTAAAATGTGTGGTCCCTTTCAAAGGGAACTCAACGTTGCGTGAGCTTTACTCTGTGGGAAGCGCGACCGGTATCTGAAGCTTCTTCTTCTTCTTCTTTTGTGTTTATTGGCGGTTGGCAGACCAGCTTTTGGTGCATTACCGCCACCAACTGAACTGGAGTGTGATGGGATATTAAATTATTACAACACATAATAAATATATGAATAAATAAATTATAGAGGGGAAAGGGAAAAAAAATTGCCTGCATTACTTGCCTTTCTTTGTTATATGCTGTACAATGTATAAGAATGTGTTCAACTGTTTCTTGTTCACTGCACTCACTGCATATTCCTGTGGGATGCCTATTGATTTTATGTAAATTGGCATTCAACCCTGTGTCCTATACGAAGTCTGTAATTATAGACTCATCCTTTCTTCATAATACAGAAGTCAAATCTCCTGTTCCCACTTTTTTTCTGAATTTTAAACAAATGCCTCCCCTTTTGCTCTCTTTCCCATAGATTTTGCCAGATGTTATTTATCGATTTATCAAAGTCTTGGCTTCAGTTTTACTCGTATTGATGGCAATGTCTACATTACAGTATTTAAGTGAGTTCTTTGCTAGTTTATCTGCCAGCTCATTACCCTCCACTCCTGCATGTGCAGGAACCCAAAGAAATGTGATGGAGATTCGTCCGTTTCTTAGCCTGTACAATATTTGCAGGATTTCAAATATAATATCTTGTCTACTATCAGACTGTCCAGATTGCAGGCTTTTCAGTGCTGCCAGAGAGTCTGTACATATAACTCCTCTCTCAACTTTCATATCCTCCGACCACTGAAGCGTGATGAGAACTGCAGCTAATTCCACCGTAAATACTGATAAGTTGTCTGTTGTTCTCTTTCTAATAGATACCCGATATTTAGGTACAAAAACTGCTATTCCAGTTTTCCCTGAGATTGGATCTTTTGATCCATCAGTAAATATATACATCGTGTGACTATACTTATTTCCAGTGTACTGCTTTACCACTGTTTACAATGTTTTATCTCTTGTACAAAGGGACCATAGAACATGTACCCTGTTCCATGAGGGAGGGAGGTTTTTACAGCTGTTATGTCCTGGTCCGCAAAAAAGATGGGACTATGCGGCCAATTTTAGATCGGCGTCATCTGAACCGCACGGTTCGGACATACAGGTTCAAGATGCTGACGCTCAAACTTATCGTTCCACAGATTCAGCTTGAGGGCTGGTTTGTGACGGTAGATCTAAAAGATGCAAATTTCCACATAGAAATACTGCCCAGTCACAGGAAGTTCCTGAGGTTCATGTTTGGAGACAATGCATACCAATATTGGGTTCTTCCCATCAGACTAGCTTTATCCCCTCGCACCTTCACAAAGTGCATGGATGCCGTTCTGGCCCTCTTGCAACTCCAGGGCATCCGTGTACTAAACCACCTGGATGACTGTTGATGTTTTTCTCACCCACATAAAGAGCTTTGGGCTCAGGCTGAACCTCAAGAAAATTATGCTTTCTCCAGTGCAGAGGACAACTTTTCTAGGGGTTATATGGGATTCTACTATGATAAGGGCATTTCTGTCCCCAACATGCGTAGGGTCAATCCTACCAATATTGAGCAAGATAAAGCTGGATCTGGGCATCCCCTACAGTCTCTATGAGAGAATGTTGGGGCTTATGGCAGCAGCAGTCAATGTCAGACCGTTGGGCCTAGTGCACATGAGACCATTTCAGTGGTGGCTGAAAAGTCGGGGGTTTCGTCCAAGGACTGAGAGTAATTAGTGTCACGCAGTGATGCCTATGTGCTCTGAGAATTTGGAGGTGTCCCCAGTTTCTAACCTTGGGTCACACTCTCCTTATCGCAAAACGGTAATGACAGACACCTCCCTCATGGGCTGGGGCACGGTCTTAGATGGCTGTCCAGCTCGCAGACTTTGGAGCTGCTGGCCTGCTTTGGTGACGACAGTAGAGGTGATGCTTTTTCGAAGCAGCGCATCTCTAATTGGATAGTGGAAGCAATCTCTATCGCTTATGAGGCGCGCAGTCTCACTACGCCTCTGGGCATAAGGGCTCTTTCCACTGAGGGGGGTCGCCTCCTCCAAGGCATTGTCCAAAGGGGTACCCTTACAGGATGTATGCGCTGTGGCAGGGGTGGTCTATGCCACACATATTCGTTCGATATTACAACCTGGAAATACGTTCCACCCCGGGCTCTAGTGTCTTGCAGTGACCTCCCGGCTCAGACCTTTTGAACAGGCCATGCCCCAGTATGACTGAGTGGGTATTCTCGTTCCCACAGCATATAGCTCATGCAACGTTAACATAAAGTCGACATAAGCATTTATTTGTAGAAAGAAGCAAACTGATCCACTGTCATCTAAAATTAGACTAGATTGGACGTAATCATCATATAATTATTTTATAACATGCTCCCGATTAATTATATTCAATACGTTCACAGGTACGTCAGTGTCAGTTATGTTTATTTTAATCCGAGAGTTATGAGTTAGCAAAGACTAATGTTACACTTCCATTACATATTAACAGACTCTTCAGATAGGAGACTTAATAAAGAGCAGCAAAGGCTTATCTGTGGACGCCGATGTTCGTCCGTCAGTGTTAAATTTCAGAGCTGGATTACATCTATGAGTTTGCATGGGGTTGGGCTTCAGAACATGTTGGTGGGGGAGGGAGGGTGCAGGTTGGGAAGGGAAGAGACGGGTACAATTTAACGCCTCATTATGCAAATTGATCATCTCAATTGACCATCGCTCTGATAATGGCAGGGCCAGACTGCTGGGGAGTTTCGAAATGCCTCTGGAAAACATCAGTTAAATGTCCCGAGAGCTAAAAATAAGATCTGGAAGAAAATTGAAGGAGACAATTTGGACTTGTCTCGAAGGGGGTGAGGGCATGACTGCAGCGAGTAGTGAAGGAACCAATAGCTACGGCGGTCAAACGGCCTGAAATGTCACGTGCAATTAAGTGCTAAAGGACAGCCAGGCAGGAAAGTGGAGGGGAAAAAATGAAAAAAGATGTATTTAACTTCTCAGACTGGCATCAGGATTTGGCATTTGCTCACAGGTTAAAAACTAGCATGGCCTTTGTTATTAATTAAGTTTTTTCCAGGCTTGGCAGTATGTTTTTGAACACGACGATGAATTAAGCGCAATGCAGATGAGACGGTCCTGTCAGTGCCTAATTGCATTTATCGGCCTGGTGGCTCTTCCTAATCTTGGATTATGATGATACATTAGCAACTGTGCCTTATGTTTACAAGGCATTCATCAAGGTAATGGGACAAATTCCCCAACATCACGTTAATCATGAGCTGTAATGGACCTGTCGTTACCGGCATCCAGTCTGTCCACATACCAGCTTATTTTCTTTGGTTCATTTTTAGAGAGTTTTTGTACAATACAGATAATGTAAATTAGACATTAGATCAGTTTCTCAGTGATGACTAACCTTACAAAGTTAGGCTAAAAAATTAATTAATTGATAAAGCATACTTTAACTAGAGGCAGTGGTGGCTCAGTGGTGGCTCAGGATATGTGAAGAAAAGTATTTCACTGTCCTGTAATGTTTATGTGGCATATAAAAAGGCTTTCTTTCCTACAAGGACACCGATCAGCCATAACATTAAAACCACCGAGAGGTGACGTGCATCACGTTGATTATCTCGTTACAGTGGCACCTGTCCAGGGGTGGGATATATCAGGAAGCAAGTGAACAGTCAGTTCTCAAAGTTGATGTATTGAAAGCAGGAAAAATGGGCAAGAGTAAGGATGAGTGACTTTCACAAGGGCCAAATTGTCATGTCTAGACGACTGGGTCAGAGCGTCTCCAAAATGTCAGGTCTTGTGGGGTGTTCCTGGTATGCAGTGGTTAGTACCTACCAAAAGGGGTCCAAGGAAGGACAACCGGTGAACAGGGTCACTTCCAGCAGGATAATGTGGCATGCCACTCTGTAAAAATTGTTCAGGAACGGTTTGAGGAGCATGACAAAGCGTTCACGGTGTTGACTCGGCCTCCGAAATTCCCCAGATCTCAATCCGATTGACCGTCTGTGCGATGTTCTGGACAAACAAATCCGATCCGTGGATGCCCCACCTCGCAACTTACAGGACTTAAAGGATCTGCTGCTAACATCTTGGTGGAACACCTTCAGAGGTCTTGTGGAGTCCATGCCTCGACGGGTCAGAACTGTTTTGATGCCGCAAGGAGGACCTACACAGTATTAGGCAGGTGGGTTTAATGTTATCGCTGATCGGTGTATACATAGAGAGAAAGTTAATCTAAATTACGTGTTAGTTTCTGAAAAATGTGTGGAAAGCCTGTGAAAACCCTGCACAATTGTTTTTGCTCAGATGTTTCTGTTTCTAGGCCAGTAGGGTGTCATCGCCTCATTAGTTCATACAAAATGAAAAGGTCTAGAGTTTATGTATCCAGAATCTAGTGTGTGTGTTCCTGTTGTTTCTGAACATTAGCAGCAAAGACTTGTGAATACCCACGAAGTGCACCGTCAGGAGGGCGATGGATCAAAATAAAATCAATCACCGGCAAAACATTTCATCTGTATGACATGAGCTGTGCTATATCGTTCAGAAGCGAGAAGACAGTAATGAGCTTAGCAAACACGTGGACACGGAAAGCAGGTGAACGTGAACGGTTTCTTCAATAGGACGTGTTTTTCAGGGAACTTCTAACCAACTACTAGCTTCTGATGTTCTCAACATCCACCTCTGACTTCCCTCCTTCTCCTGAGTTGCTTGTTATTTTCGCAATTATTATCAGTTTCCAGGTTTAACATGCTTTAAAATATTTTATTTATGCATACTTATTTTGCTTTTTTTTTTTTATTCCTTTCTTTCTTTTTTTTTTTTTAAAAAAGGGACTCATTTGCATAGCTAGTAGGGGGTTAAAGTTCAAGCTTTGACACAATACGATACCATTTTGATCCGATAATTGTCAACACGACTGAATCTGCTACAATTCTCTTTAGCGGCCTATAAAGTTTACAGTGGGAATCATTTTTTATACTCCAGTCGGTTGTCCTTATGACAATTTATGGTTGTTGGTTGAATTGATTTCTTTCGATGCACCGTTCCAAATCAGCGAAATGTTACACCTCTAGTATCTACCTCACATTAGCTAGCTAACAAAAGGCCGCTGTTGTTAGCTTTAAAGCATCTGTTTTATGCAGCATCACATGTCAGTTTCTAAAAATGAACCATTCTTAATTTATTGAAACTATTAAAGTTGCAACCATTTCATCATTCCTTTAAATTAGTGCATTCATAGCTATGTAGAGTATGAGCTAAATAAGAAATCTCCTTTAATAAGAGATTGAAGGTCGAATGCTAAGAGTAGCTAGTTAGCGCGTGTTAGGTTGTTTTATCGTGTTTGAAAACATAGGGTATGTCTCAGCTAGCTTCCTAGCTTCAGTAGTCGGGGCACTTGATCAGGGAGTCGGCCATTTTAAGGGCTTTCTCGATCGCAAAACCTTTCCAGTGCACTGGAACGTTCGTTCCCTAAAAATCCCACAATGCACCGCAAAAACCAGGGAGCTTCGATACCTCACTATGTTTTCTCATCGGGAATGACGTCGTATTTTCTGAAGCCTCTCTGCTCGGAAAAAAAATGATCATAAAATGGCGGACGAACTCTCAGCCAACTTAAGTAAGTAGCTTGTTATCATTGTTGTGGCTCTCAAATGATTGCTTACGGTAGCGATTTTTAACTTTATTTGACATTTTAAGTGTTTCATGAGTTTAAAAAAAAAATCCACTAGCTAGCCTACGATCCTTGGAGTACACCGGCAGAGACGCATGTGATTACGCTAACAAATTTATATGACTTATGATGTCAAAGATGATATCGGTCCTGCCTGTTGTTGATGAATGCCAATGGTGGTGTCGTTTTACGGAGTACGTAGTCACGTCATCAGTTTCCCAGTGAGTAGTGAGAACTCGTGAACAGGATATACTGATTACCCTAGTAATCCCTATTACCTAGTACCTAGGGCGCTAGGGAGGTGATTGAGACGCACCCGTAATAATGTAAGAAGAGCTAGCCAGTTAAGCTGCACTGAAAAAAAAGTCAATTTAATTGACTTAATTAAAATTCAAATCGGTTCCATGTGGATGAATGGTGTTGCATTGGCACAGTTTGTTTTTGTACATTCAACAGGATTGGATGACGTATTTTCAAATCCCTCGAATAAAGTCGAAGTCCGGGTTACCCAACACACCAGTCGATTTAATACTACAGTCGTTTCTTCCCGCCAGTGCCAACATCCTCGTGAGATTTTATAATATAATTGGATCACTATGTGTATTGATCGCACTCACTCTGCGTCGTTCAAACTAGTCGATTGGACACTTGTTTAAATTAAATTGACCTTATCTTATCGTATCGTATTCTACGATATGTCAGCGTGCCGGTTATGCAGGTTTGCGAAGTGAGTTTATACACAGTTAGCACGTTTCCTTGTGTCTTTGAAGCTGAAAGTAGCAAGCTAGCTGGCTAGTATTATCTCGCTATCTCAAAAACCAGTGTTTTGTTGAAGGCGAAGTGCTTTTCTGCGACGATCCCTGCAGCTCTTGTGCTCTAACGGAAATCTGGGTACGGATCTTCGGCTCTGGTAGTGTACTTTCAGGTGCGATGATATACGGTGGAGTCGGTGTATGTGTTCGAACTTTCCTGTCAATTCAAACCTTAACGTGAATTACTGCGAGCCACTATTACGGGATGGTCAAGGTGACTCACAGCAGCTCGTGAACATTATGTTTTAGACGCTTATTATGTCAGTAATGACTGTAGATTTAAGCTGCTGCATTTATTATTATGAAGCTGTTTTTTTAGGCTGTTGGTCATTTAAAATCAATTCAGTCTGCTGTTAATGTTATTTTATTCAGTCGCATCCAAATGCGGAGCTCTGTGGCTACTCCTCTGAGCTCATTTACTAAATTAATATTAAATCGAACACATCTGATTATTTTCCTGACTGTTTAATTATGCTCCTTAAATGCACATTTATTTTCCTGACTGCAGCCAGTAAGCACCTAATTATGAACTGCAGTTACAGTTACAAATAATCAAGTATGAATGAGGCAGGTTTATCGTGGGTTTACAAGGACACAACGAATAGATCTAGCTGCGTGATGAATTCCTTATATAAATTCAGAATGTGTCCTTTTGTTACGGTTGGAAATCTAAAATATATTTATACACAGGGACGGATTAGTAAATCCCGGGCGGGGGCCGTCCTCTCCACAGCGCTATGCATGAATTAAGGCAGGGAGATCTGACCACGAGAAGACACCCACCTCTAGGTGGCGCTATAATTCACAATTCCGTAAAACTGCTCATAACCTTTGAATCGCTCAACATCAAATCAGGATTTGTGTGTCTTTTAAAAGCGCTGGAAGGTGCTGAGTGTTTACCATGGAACGAATTGGCGATTTGTCAAACAAGAAGTCGGCCATTTTGAATTTAAACGAAAACTGCTTTGTTTTGGGGTTTTTTTGTTTTGTTTTGTTTTTTACGTCTTCACTTACAATTTTGGTCCAATATCAATGAAATTTGGAGGACCGAACCCAGAGAACCCAAATCGAACAAAAAAGTTTCTTACACGTAGTACAAATGCTTCCGGGTCTCGCATGGCGTGCTAGCTCAGAGGTTAAGGTGTTGATCTACTGCTCAGAAGGTCGTGAGGCCCCTGTTGGGCCCTCGAGCAAGGCCCTTAACCGTCCAAAACGGTTGGAGCAAAATCAGAAATTTAAGCTGCACCCCAGGTACTGTAGATTGTAGTGATCTCTCATGTTACCACCCTGAAGTTGATTATTTTCCTATAACAGCACATCAACAAGTGTTTTGGAGACTCCTGTGTCTCCATGAAATGTTACAAACGTAATAAAGGTCTCCATACAGAAAAGTGCACCACGTAAATGATTACACACAATATTGTTAGTTGGTGAATCTGTTTATTATTCCTGATTTCATGTGATGGAGCAGAAACATGAATTTAGGCTGCACCTGTTGTGGATTGTAGTGATCTCCGACGACGCACTCGTGATGAGGGAAGGGCTCTCCAGAACCTCTTCATGCTCAGTACTGAACAATAAAAGTAACGAATCTGCAATCAGCCTGAATGTGTCTGTGTCTCCGCTCAATAGCAGTGTAAATGAAGAAGCGCGAATAACTGTCACCCAGTACTTTGTGGTAATTTCATGTTTTTAGACATTGTTATGGCAAATGCAGCACTCTTAAAATAGGTTCCTCTGGAAGGACGCACGTCTGGCCCACTGTCTCTTTCGTGAAGTGCCATTCAGGCTGCATGTTCATTAAAGAAGCCATCCTGAAATTACATTCAATTTTTCTTACGTGTTATTCCTGTGAGACGTTAGCGGACGTGTGCTGCCGTGACGTCACCGGGGGATAATGTTATTGCTAGCTCAAGTTACAAGTGATAACGATCACAGGTTTCACTGTTAGCTCACCATATTCCAGCAATGTACAACATATTAATAATGAGAAATCCAGCATAGAAGTAGTGGAGACATTGGTGCAAACGCTGGACTCAAAAGCCCCAGAATGCAACGTATGGCACCGAGTTGAGGCAGAGACTCGGCTCAGCTAGTTAGCGATCTAATTGGCGATCCATGAGGTGACGAGTGCGATGGTGATGATGGTAGTTGAAGGTCTGGAAGCTGATCTGTTTAAACAGAGTGTACAGACGAGGAGGTGAGAGACCCGTACGTACCACAGCACTAAAGCGCCGCCGCATCGCACTTTTTAAGTAGAGATGAAGCGAGGGCCAAATCCCACTCCGTAACTTTCAGCAGCTTTTCGAGCGCCATTGTGGGTAACGTAGGAAAGCGTTAAGCGACGTAAACCAAAACAGACCGACATGTCAATGAAATAAGTTTAAACTAAAAAAAAAAAATAAAGACATTCATCATAAATATTGTCCAGTCGTTCAGGGTGAATTTTTGAATTGCTAAAATGAGCCTGCACAATTTTTTGTAAAACTTTAGTAAACCAGGGCCTCTACAGTCTCACATTTGAATGCATAACTGGGAGGTTCATAAGACTACTATAAAGACCTAGTGATTTGTATTTAGGTCATAATTATTTAAGCTTGTTATAAATGCAATGTACTGGCACCCTGTCCAGGGTGTACCCCGCCTCGTGCCCGATGCTCCCTGGGATAGGCTCCAGGTTCCCCCGCGACCCTGAAGAGGACTAAACGGTAGAAGATGGATGGATGGATGGATGGATAAATGCAATGTAGACTCTTAGCTAATATTTTCTGCCAGTCATCATGGGGCGACTGTGGCTCAGGTGGT
This sequence comes from Ictalurus furcatus, assembly GCF_023375685.1. Classification (NCBI taxonomy): domain Eukaryota; kingdom Metazoa; phylum Chordata; class Actinopteri; order Siluriformes; family Ictaluridae; genus Ictalurus; species Ictalurus furcatus. The sequence goes on along the minus strand of NC_071265.1, from coordinate 2,277,705 downwards.
AGAGCGGGTTGTCCACCGGGTTCGCTTTCCGGCCCACACGTCTCCACGAAGTGTCCTCGGGCAAGACGCTGAACCCCAAGTTGCCCCAGACAGCAGCTGGTGGCTTGCATGGTCTCTCCGCTGTCGTTGGGGTGTGAACGGGTGAATGAGAAACAGTGTAAAGTGCTTTGTAGGACCTCTCGGGTTAAGTGCAGACCATTTACCCTTCATTAAGTCTAAGTGAATCTGTACTGATGTAAAAATGAGCAAATCCTGAGAACATCTCCTCAGAAGGTATGGGCTCATACACCTGTCAGTGGGTCACTTGTCTTTATCGATGGTGCGACTGCCAGCGGCAGCAGTAGAACGATTTGTGAAGTTAACTGCTCGCATCTAAATGTGTCAAAATTTAACAGATGGCGCTTCAACCTCATAGCAGGACAATGACCCAAAAGCAACTATTTCGAAAAAGTCGAGTGTTATTGACCGGCCAAATCAATTACAGAGTCCCACTGAGCACTCAGGCACTTACCGACGGCAGACAAATTTCCCTGAAACAAGCACAAGAGATTGTGGTGGTGGGAAAAAAACGACAACAAAAGGCTGTATTACAGACCTGAGAGAGCAGTGCAAAGTCTACTTACTTACTTACTTACTTACTTACAGATAAATAAATATACTACATATACTACCCAGTCCATAAAACTGTGTAAATAGTTACAAGCAACCCGATTTAAAAGTAGTGCCACGCCCACCTCACTACTCGGAAACGTAGTTAGTTAATAGCAAATGTAGAGAGTTTCGTAACACGACGTAATTACGACGCGATCAACTTTTAACGAGAGTCTCGCATCGACTTCGTTACACTGCGATTCTGATTTGCGAATTAGGAGTCGATGGTTTAAGAGAGAGACGGAGACGGAGAAAGACAGAGTGAAGAGATGACAATCATTAAAGTCAATGAGAGAGAAAAATGGGCCTTGAGAAAGAAATTAAGAGGAATGAAAAGAGCAGGAATAGCCGGAGCCGGAACCGTTCAGAACAGTCCCCCGGCGAGCCCCGGCGAGCCGAGTGTCCAAACACCACAAAATGAGGGAACATTCGTGCTCGGCTCTCTTCAGATTTATTTCGCTTCAGTCTTCTAACCTTAATCTGTCGTTGGTGCTGAGGAATACCACCACCTTAAAAATGTAGCTTACACCTATATAAGTCAATTTACTAGACCACTCTGCTACACGCATTTATCTGGTTTGTGTACAATCAATGTGGTAATGTCCTGAATAAAAACCTTTATCATGTATATAACCTATTACACTATATTATCCGTGTCGTGTCCACTCTGTATTGCCATGTTCACTTTGTTATCGTTGTGTCCACCCGGTTACCCTGCCGTTTAAGGGTTACTCGAGCGATCCTCTGTATAGCTAAGGGTACGTTTGCTTCCTAGGAGTTCTAGTGTAGCCGTCTGATAGAGGAACACTCTGGTCTGAGGTCTGTGTGGGGATTTCTCTGATTGTTGATTGTATTGTTTTCAAGCTCGTTATTGAACGGCAGAGCGGGCGCTGCATTGAACACTGGTCACCTGGGCTCCGGGTTGTAAACGGTTGGGAAACTGAGAATATATTCGTCAGACGAATAGACAAAATGTCAACAAAGGAACGCACCGATAGATACGTCCTCGTGGTGTGTTTGGAAAGAAATCCGTACAAACCGAATCGGTTTGAAATATAGGGAGATTGTGGCAATTATGGCTTACTTTAGAAATCCAACAAATTCACCTTTTGTTCTTTAGAAATAAAATGTCTATATATATATATATATATATATATATATATATATATATATTATTTCAGGCTGAGTGAACTCACCAACTGCAAACAATGTAGTAAAATGTGTGTGGGGGGGTACTCCTCTAATCCTTTCAGGGATGAAGAAAAACCCTCCAGTGGTTTTATAAATGAAGAACTCTCTCCAGAGCACAGGTCTCTCTTACTCAGCTCGTTCCCTGGAGCACCGCAGCGCAGCAGAGAACCCGGTTCAAACCCATGAATCACTTTCACCTCGACATCCGCAGCTCCAGTGAGTTTCAGTCACACAACGACAGTTATGTTTTGCTTAAAGCATTTTTTTTTCTTCTTCTTCTTTTTTTATTATTTTTTTTATCACAAAGTCTTTTGTTAATGCAAATATTAAGCCATAGCAAGGAATTTATTATTATTATTATTATATATATATATATTTTTTTTTTTTTTCAAAAAGAACTGCTCGTGGCTCAGAGTGTTTCTTTTCAGCTGTGAAATGCACCGCAGCCAACAAAAGAGGACTAGCTTTCTTATCTTCACTGATGTGGCTGCTCCTGGAAAAGGAATGTGATAAAAAAAATAAATAAATAAATAACAAAAAAATCTTGTCTATAGACACACCAGATATTTCAGAAAGGATCGTATAAAGAATTCATCTGATTCTTTATCATACACGAGAGCAATAAAAAACACACACACACACACACACACACACACAACCTGTTAGAGATACTAAAATTTGCACTGAATTACAATGAATATGATAAAATAAACAATATTTTTGTGTTTCTTTAAGAAATAAATGATTCAAATATTCTGTAGAAAATCAAGGTGAAATTCAGGAAAACATACCGTCCTGTCTATGTTCTGCTCGGAACCCTCTCGGACACGATAACCTTCTTTGTTATAAACCCTTTAAGGATTTCCCTGAGCAAACAAACAAACTGAAGAACCCGTACGCGTATCTGGATTTCACTTTGTTTTTATTTTATTCAGAGTATAGACAATTAAGCGTGTAACAAGTAAAGATTAAAACACGATCTAGCGGGAAGCTGACGTGAAGCGAAACCCGCACGTAATCAGAGTGTTTTATTCCTCTTATACCACAGCGGTTAGTCGAACGTTGCGAATTTTAACTTATTAACGCGTTACATGTACTTTTTATCTATTTATAGTTGCACTTAATGTCGTGAAATGTCAACCGGACAAGGTAGTTCCTGTTCTCGCTTATGTTACAGCAGCTGTAAACAGACGTTCAAACAAACATAACGATCATCATTTTATATAAGAAGCGCTGTTGCGTTTAGTAATTGCTCAAAGCCAGAAGATTCAACATTTTGGATGAAATCATCATAAAACCCTCTTAAATCAATCTAGAACCTGGTTAAGTTTTCTTTAGCGTGTACTTCTGAGGAATATGATTGGTCTGATATTTGAGTCCAGTACGTCTTTGAGTCCTTCCTGTGTGAAGCTGCATGGTAGCTTGCGTAGGACTGTTTTCTCTGATTGTTGATTATTGTGTTATTGTGACAGTCAAGGCTGAGTTTATAAGGTCGAGCGAGCATCACATTGAACTCTCTCTCTCTCTCTCTCTCTCTCTCTCTCTCTCTCTCTCTCTACACCAGTTAAAATGAACTTAACTTTACGATGCTTTGGAGAAACTCGTTAAACCGGATTGGTTTTGACGTTTTGTGGGGTGCGGGAGGTTTTGTTGCCGGTCCTGTGGCCTTCGAGTTGTAAACGCTTGTGAAACTCAGCACTATATAGCCTACAGTAACTGCTTCATGAACAATTTAGTGGCGTTTATTTTATATAAAGGTTTCGCCATTTAGAGACAATCTAGCTCATATAGAGCGAGGAATTTTCTGCCTCGGAGTAATTACGAAACGCACCGGCGCTTGTTATATAGGAGGACGATTGTTATCAGGGGTTAAATCAGGATTCAGGAAGTGGAGGAACTTGTCGCCTTTCGCGAGGGATCAACAACGTATATCTTATTATACGGAGTTCTTCTTATTATTTTATTGTTATTATTCCGACGTTCGTGTAAAATGGTGCCATTTAGACACGTGACATAGTAAACCGATAAACTAAACTAGTAGACAAGTCAAATGAACAAACTTTACCAGTTTCCACCACAGCGCTGTTGAATTCTGGACTCTGATTGGTCAAAAAAAAGGGTATTGATTCATTTTCTCTTCATTAACGGCAGCTCAAACCGTAGCGTAGGTTTACATGAATGTGCTTATTCTGATATGTTTCCGTTTCTATAGTAACAGCTCATTCAACGACAGATCATTCATATGGTGATGTGGTGTAAGCGTATTTAACATTAATGAAGTGTTAACGTGTCTCTGAACGTTTTCCGCCATCTTCCGGACAGAGATGTTTCCGGTTTCTCGGTAACGTAGCTTAAAGGTGTTTATGATTACAGCAGTAGCCCTAAGGCACAAATCTATAATATCCAGTTGACATTAAACACTGCAGCGAGGGCGAGACTTGGATTTAAACCTTTCGAATGTTTGGTTTTTTTTTGGAAGTGTGACTCTTGAAGGTATCCGTGTGGGAGGATGAGAGCAGCCTCAGCAGCATAGCTGTGTTTTCTGCTTGCTAGTTTGTGTGGGATTTTCTCTTTTTCTATTTTTGAGCCGTGGGTCAGTCTGAGGCTTATGCAACACTTTCCCAAAATAAATCCTCACTGTTTTGTCATGGACGTTCTGCTTCACCGGCTTCACTGAACCACCCCCCAACATCACCCCCCCCCCCCTCCCCACCCAGGTCTGATAGCTTGCTTTCCCTTTTTGTTCTTTCTTTCTGCTTTTTATTTTATTTTATTTTATTTTTTAAGCATGATCTCCCTTTTTACAAGACAGAAAGGTGAGAAATGAAATACAGTATGAATAATAGTGATTTGTATACTGTGTTTTATGTGTGCACTCGCTGTGAAGCAGCGTTTCCTCCTGGCCTGTTTTTAGGCCTTTTCTATTTCCTATTTCCTTTCAGTGATTTCTTTTGAAAGTGGTTTCCCAAAAGTAAATCATGCCTGTTATGTGTTATGCGGTGTGACACATTGATGGAAACCTTTCGCTATTTCAGACTACAGGTTTGGCCTGGTTTGGTTGCAGGAGCTTTGGAAATGGTGTTTCGTGTTTTACGCTCCTGTTGATTTGAGAGCTCATGTTGTCATGGCGAAGAATTTGTCAGTCTTTAAGCGCTTCGTCTGCACAGCATTACATCTGATGTCGGAACAAAAGCTTTTGCGCTGGTGGGATTGTTCTGTTCACCTGATGTTTTTCCAGCTGTCACCTTGTAAACATGAGCTGGTGCTGGAATGTCAGGGAACCTCAAGATGTTTCTCGTGTAAACATTTGGGATTAGATGAATAGGTAGTGAAAGGAAAGCATGCATTAGGGCCGACAACAATTCCAGCCAATTTCAGCGTTCGGGGTTATCGGCTCGTTTCAAAACTATTGGCACCTTCACAGTTAATATTTTATGGGGCACCTGCGTCTTCTATTTCCTGTAATATCGACCATGTTGTGCTTTTGTTCTTTTTGTTCTAGCATCTTCTTAGCCGTGAAAAGTGCGTGTGATTTTTTACATTATTGCATTTGAAAGCAGAGAAACAAATGCTGTTTCCTTCTTCAGTCCGCATTTTCTATCCCGGATTTCTGGGTTTGTTTGTTTTTGGAGCTTAAAGGCCGGTGTGTGTGTGTGTTTAAAGGTGGTCTTCCAGGGATTCTCAAACTTATTACACTCAGAGATCCCTTTAATAAAACCCATCAGGTCCATTAGATCCACGGGTACAGATCAGGTGGTGGTGAAGCAGCATTCACATCTACATCTAGATTAATCTAGATTAAAAACCTTTTTTCCCCCCATGTGCCTACACTTAAGCTATTAGGACTTGCATTTTTTTTTAAAAAAAAAATCAGGAAACTTTAAATAGCTGTTTGTATGACCATTTCACCCATTGTGATGCCGGGTGCCAATAATTCTGCACTTGACTGTCCCGGGAGAGTAGTAGTCATCCTGCAATTTGCTTTAATTGAGTTACATTACTGAGATCGTCGGTTCGTCTGCGAGACGAACAGGGATCAACTAACAGGATGCTAAAGTAATGTAATGCTGTAATGCAGAAGAGTATTTGCTCAGCGTTTCTGTTCTCATTCGGAGCACAGAGCACCAGAGCACCGGTAGCAGCGGAGCCCCGTAGCGGGTGACCTTCCGAATGAGACGGCCTCCCAGGCATTGCTGATGAATATGCATTAGAAAGATTACAATGAGGTGACAAGGCAGGTGCTCTCATCCAAATACCAGCACAGCTGGCAGCCGCTTCTTCACTGCTCACTCCTTTCCTCTTACATAACAGCTACAGTTCACTCATCTATCTCACTCGAGTCTTTGTTAAGAAAAATAAATAAATAAATTTTAAAAACACTAAGCATCCTGCTGCTCTCAGGAGTTACCATGCAGATCACAGTGCACTCTCACTGCTTGGCATTATATATATATATATATATATGGGACAAGCAGTGAGAGTGCACTGTACAGATCAGCTAGTGGGACAAGCAGTATATATATAAATATATCTCATGAGCATTATTATGAATTATGATTGTGCAAGAGGGAGAGTGTTGCGCTAAACCAGCCTCCCTTTAGGAGGAGCTTCTACCATCTGTCAGCACTGAGAAACCATGGTGGCTTTCTATGGGGGATTCAAACCTCTACTGATTGCCCTTCCCTGTCAGAGAGCTAACAGAGCAGAACATTCCGGATAGCGGAAAACCAGGCGCTATTGAACCATGTCTTCGTTCTTACGCCAGCCAGGAGAGATTTGCATAAATAAGCTATCATGGCTATGATGATGATGCATTTTTATTTACTGCAGATTATTGTTTATTATTTTGGTGGTCGAGGTGAGGAAAAAACAGTGTAAATATTTAATTCATAAACAATTCCATCAAAAACAAAGTTCAAATCGGACGCTCTCGAGCATAGCCGAGTCTAGGTAAAGGCAAATGAGAGGGGGAGAGAGAGAGAGAGAGAGAGAGAGAATGCAAATGGCCCTGCTTGTAATAATACCTATGTGTGAGGAATAAAACACTGCATGTCATGCTGTTGTAGGAAAATAATCAGCAACGGGGTCTTGCGTCTTACAATTGTTATTTATTATGGAATGACACATCATAGTTTTTATCCATTTATCGTTACGTATAGTTAATTCCTGTTCTCGCTTGCGTTATAGCAGCTACAGTACAGTATAAACAATCGTTCCCTCACCAGCCTCTCTCTCTCTTTCTCTCTCTCTCTCTCTCTCTCTCTCTCTCTCTCTCTCTCTCGAGCTTGTCATGTTAGCAAAAACCCTCAGCGTGTAAATTCCTCTGTCCTGAAGATGTTGGTAAACGAATCAACACCTGACCAATCAGAATCCCGAATTCGTCAGGCGTGTTGTGCTGTATAAATAGATAGATAAATAGATAAATAATAAATAGGTTTCGAATTTACATGACAGTCTATTAACAGTTTAGCATTAATGGAGATTCTACAGTGCGATGGCGTCCCACAGGGCTCTGTTCTAGGTTCTCTGTTGTTGTCATTATAAACAGACTTTTCTACATGGAAATCATAAACCTAATTTTGCTTTTCACTTCAGTGTTGCTGATACACTGTTACACATGCATGGTTTGACCTGATTCTTCAGCACATCTACAAAAAATAGAAGACAAAAGATAATAGCAAAAGATATGAAAGCAATGGTTCAATAAACTTTGTAGTCCTGAAATTCTGACAATAGAGCAATACTAATGTCTGACACTAAGGCAGCCTGCTATAATGTTCCTGGTTGCAGCTCGAGAACTTGAGGTCTATTTTGTGAACCGAAAAGCTATCTTTAATAAACACAGCCAAAATAATAAATATGGTAACTCTACCTGACACTGAGAAACCAGCGCATGCTTTCATAACTTCTAGTTTGGACAGTTGTTGCCCACCTGCCTCATTAAAGAAGATTCAGACGGTTCAGAAGGCAGCAGGCCATGTCGTCAGGGGGGATCAGAGCTCATTACTCAGGCATATTCAAGCTGTGCTGACTGTTTAAGTATTAACTGCATTAAGTAAAAACTGTAAAAAATGTAAGTAAAAAATGACACATTATACTCTAAATGGTAACATTTCTGGTGTAGCTTGCTGATCTCCTGAAGCAGTATATCCCATGCTGAGCACTTCAATCAGTTGGTTGGTTGAATGTTTGGTTGGATGGTCAGTTGAATGTTTGTTTGGTTAAATGGGTTTTTTTGGTTAGTTGGTCAGTTGAATATTTGGTTGAATGTTTGATAGGTGGGTTGGTTGAATGTTTGTTTGGTTGAATGTTTGGTTGGTTGAATGGGGGTTTTTTGGTTGGATGGTTGGTTGAATGTTTGGTTGGATGGTCAGTTGAATGTTTGTTTGGTTAAATGTTTTTTTTTTGGTTAGTTGGTCAGTTGAATATTTGGTTGAATGTTTGATAGGTGGGTTGGTTGAATGTTTGATAGGTGGGTTGGTTGAATGTTTGATAGGTGGGTTGGTTGAATGTTTGATAGGTGGGTTGGTTGAATGTTTGATAGGTGGGTTGGTTGAATGTTTGTTTGGTTGAATGTTTGATTGGTTGGGTTGAATGGGGTTTTTTGGTTGGGTGGTTGGTTGAATGTTTGGTTGGGTGGTCAGTTGAATATTTGGTTGAATGTTTGATAGGTAGGTTGGTTGAATGTTTGATTGGTTGAATGTTTGTTTGGTTGAATGGGGTTTTTTGGTTGGATGGTTGGTTAAATGTTTGGTTGGATGGTCAGTTGAATGTTTGTTTGGTTAAATGTTTTTTTTTGGTTGGTTGGTCAGTTGAATATTTGGTTGGTTAATGTTTTTTTGGTTGGTTGGTCAGTTGAATGTTTGGCTGGATAGTCAGTTGAACGTTTGCTTGGATGATTGGTTGAATGTTTGGTTGGATGGTCAGTTGAATGTTTGTTTGGTTAAATGTTTTTTTTGGTTGGTTGGTCAGTTGAATGTTTGGTTGGATGGTTGGTTAAATGTTTGGTTGGATGGTCAGTTGAATGTTTGTTTGGTTAATGTTTTTTTGGTTGGTTGGTCAGTTGAATGTTTGGTTGGATAGTCAGCTGAACATTTGGTTGGATGATTGGTTGAATGTTTGGTTGGTTGATTGACTGAAGTTTAGATTAAAATCCATTGATTTCAAGTGACCAATCAAAGCAGCTAATGTCTACAAGAACTCAATAATAAACATAATAAAATAAAATAATCATGAGTTGTGATCATGGACCCACTGACTGTACGTCATGGACCCCTTTAAGAAAATTAGAGAACCACTGGCTCAGATGGTATGCGCTGGCATGCACAACTGACCATACACTCATTGGGTTTAAATGAGACCAGTTAGGTCATGTGCACAGAGGCATCCTCGGGCATGTTCCAGCCTCCATATGTGCCATGGTATGCAGGTTGGTAACTCTGATTGGGCACCCAGAGCTAGTGGCTAGGAATGTTGGAAAATTTGTGAGCAAATCAACACAGCTTTCTAAAATGGTGAACTTAACATTAAAAATGCAAAACTGACTTTTTCTATTTGCTCCATAATCTAAAGTATCAACACCTCTGATAATATCTAGCTGCTGTTGAGCTACATGCCGACATTTGTTAGCAGAATTAGCATTTCTTTAGTTGTTGGTTCCTTTCTGATTAGCCTAAGAAGAATATCTCTAATTAATTTAAAAATGCCATATCCTCCTTCCATCCGTAAAAAGCTATCTGGCTGGTTACCTGCTAGTAAACGAGCTCAACTAGATCTCAGGTACTCTAGACTAGATCTCTAACCTGCAAGTGGAATTTCAGAACCAAAGACTTGGTCGGCATCTTCATCTTCATCGTGCTCATCACAATCATTAGCTACAAGTTCCTACCAAATACCACATCATCATTCTCTAATAATTTGCATATCTGACATACTTGCTTCACACCAGTTGAGCTGTTAATTTTGCGACATTATAAACCGAACTCGTCATTTTCAGCCGTGTCTCTGATTCAGTACGAAATAACGAGAAGGTTGTTGTTTTAAATGAAAATATGTGAACAAATCCGAAATTATTTCCCTTTTAAACGTTACGTTTTTGATGTTCTGACTTCTTGACGTGCTAAAAACACACTGAATCTGTAACTAAATATAAATGACTCTTTGTTTGAAACCAGGAAAACCCATTTTTAGCAGAATATTTTGAGTTAGTTAGTATGAGCGTTTGTAAATAATCAATCTAATGTACTGCACTGGAGTTCAAATGAATCACTTCAAATGACTCTTTTTGTTGAGACATCTTGATACTGTAGTTACTTATATCTAAGTTAAACTAAATGTTACTAAAAGTACATTTTAGAACCTGATTGGAACAATTTCTAAATCTCAAAATAAAACACCTATCAATATTAAGCAATAACAACAACAACAACAACAACAACAGGAACCTGGGTGATATGACTCAAGAGTCAAGAGATACATCTGAAGATACCTCTGTGAATTTGGAGGACCACTAGGCCCCCTTTTCCGTTTTTAAGTTAAAGACTCGTCATTTATTTCATACTTTGTGCTCAGGAAATCCCAACTTAATACGAGACTTTGTAAATAATCAATTTAATGTACTGCGCTGGAATTTTTAACGAATCACTACAAATGAATCTTTTAATAACGCCACATCTTAATGGTTAGCAATGAATCGTCTAACTAATCCAGTCAAGGTTTAATACTGACCAAAGTCTGCGCCATTTTTGTTGTTGTTATTGTTGTTTGTATTGTAAGTCAGGAGATCTTTCCATACTTCGTAAATAAACGAATTTCAGTGTGTACTCCAAAAGAATTCGAATGAATCTCTTGTCAAACGAGCAACATCTTAATAGCCAGTAACGACTGACTAAAATTAAACGAAGCCTAACTAAAAGTAAACTTTTATTACCTACATGAGTCTGCATTTCAGAATAAAAATAAACGCTCAAGAAACAAGTATTAAAACAACGCCACCACCACGGGAGTTGTGAATTAGAGTCGCTGTTACAGAGACTAGATCTTTTGGTATTTTAAGTTAAAAAATGTACTTCATGTTCAGGAAATCTTACCATAATGTGTAAATAATATTTCTAAAGTATTCCAGTGGAATTCCGACGATTCTCTTGTCAAATGACTCTTTTTATTTAATTTTTGTAAAGCCACCTCTTAATGATGAATTGCAGGAACGTTAGGTTGTAATACCAACCTCAGTCGGATTCTGAGTCTGAAATTAAAAATAAACACTGGTAAAAACAACAACAAGAGCAGCAACCTGGGCATTGTGACTCAGAGTCAGTACCCTGGCTGTGAGAGAGCCCTCTGAAGCAGTGTGAATTTGGCAGAGGCTGGTGTGTGTGCGGAGGACAGGCTTTGGCTTGCTGAGTTCGTGTGTGTCTGCGTCCCTGCAGGACTGAGAACTAGCACTGGGGGGGATGTCCAAACTCCATCTGGCTCAACAGCTCAGAGCCCTTCACGCCTAACAGAAGAGGCCCTCCAAATGTGCACTTTGTCAGCCATTTGTTGGAATTTTGGACTGGAACAGAAGGATCAGTGGAAATCCTGTGCTTTTATTATTATTACTATTATTACTATCATCATCATTCACTATTCCCCTGCCCGCTATTCAAAATGCAATTCCGTGCAAGTGTATTTCACTTGAAATGGTTATGCTGTGCATCATCAGAGTCTAAACAAATCACACAACTTACCTAAAACCTGCTAAAGCGGGTAACAGGGGGCAAAATGATTACGCCCAGCTTCTAGCCAAAAGGTGTGACATTAGAGTGCCATCTAGTGGAGAGAATGTGAAGCTCGGGTAGAGCCAGGGGAGGAAATAAGTAAAAGGATGCATGAAAAAGCGAAGAGACAGTCAGAGGTTTCTTTTCCGTTGTGAGGGCACAGGGAAGTGAAATTATATGCACAGCAAGTGCAAAAGTTTATACTTCTCATGGTTTTTGAGTAAAAAACGTAAAGATTGGTTTTGCAATATATTTTATGTATCATAAGAAGATAAAAATGGATGATAAGTAAAAAAAAAAAACCAACATGTACCCGAGTTCTGAGTATAGAAAAGTACTTTTAAAAGACAGTTATAATGGCAAACACTTACATGTTATTAGAGAATATTTATAATACTTTCAAAAAAATGAAGATGCAAACTTTTAAACTGATATAGGATTGTTGTTGTTGTTGTTGTTGTTGTTTTTAAAATATAATCTAATCACAAGTCAGAGTTTAATCCAGGACGGAATATCTTGCTGCAAATGTTGGACAGATGTTACATGATCATACAGTATATTATCCATCATTAAATGATCGGTATAGCCTATACCACTATTATGAATATTCATAAAATCATCATTCCATGTAAGCAGGAGGATGACCAAGATGATGAAGAGCAAGATTGGTTCATACTGGAACCATTATTATTATCGTTATATTAGGACTGTGTTTTGGGGTTTACCGAGCCATGTGTTATGAATAGGAGTGTAACGGTGCATTGCAATGAAAAATGTGACGATGCACATCATAGAAACGAGCGTTCTATTAATTATGCATCTAATGTAATTGTACTGTTTGAACACCAGAGGTCCCAATCTGCGCAACCCATAGAGTTCAAATATATAGCGTGCACACTGGTCTCATGATCACATTGTTTCTCGGAGAACCTGCGCCATTACCGGGCATCTTCTGCGCTGGTGAAGTGACCGATAGCGTTATAGGTTATATAGTTACAAAACCACATTAGAAAAAAAGTTCTTCAGTTGCGTTGAAACGACACAAGCACTGCGCCGCTGCGATGTACAGGAAGTTGTGGAAAGCGGGCATTTTAGCCGACTTTGGAGCTCTGTCTCCAGTTAAAATGATGCCCCAGGAGCTGCTACGTAGCTCATTATGTTTCAATCCATCATTCCCCCCCTCCAGAGTCAGATACTTTGTTTATTCAATCCAGTTTTGGTGAGAATTTATAAATGTATTTATTACTTTTTAAGATATATTGAACCTGTAGTACATTTTACCGAACAGTCTTAAACATCTGTTCGTAGTATATTTTGATTTATTTAGTTTTAGACAGACAAAAATGCACGCTGTTTTGCACTGTTTGTGATGCGGAAATAAAAATGGAGTCTTTGAATGAAGGTTTGGAAACGTTCCCCATCCCTATCATTCTTCCAGTCTCACAGTGGAACAGCAGAAGATGAGGTCACGCAAGTTCTACGCAAATATGAGTGGATTAATGTAAAAAGTAAAGGTTTGTCACAAGTTGACCCCAAATACAGAACCGCCAACTGTTATCTTCTTTACATGTCACAGATGCTGCGAAACTGTCTACATTAAACATCTCGCTGCAAAATAACGTTCTTTGGAATGTTTTCTGAAGGGTGTGCGAACTTTTGCACTTGACTAGTCTACGTATAGTCTACGTAAATAAGCCTGCTTATCACTTATACTGTTTTCCTGACTTGGAGGAATATATTTAATAAATGGGCCTCATTTTTACTCAAAGTATTGTGACATATATGGATTATTTTCGGCTAATTTGACTAGCCGACTTGCTATGATGCTAGCTGGGTTACAGCATTTCCCTTGTTTTCCTTTATTATCATTCCTAAAATAATATTTTTTAAAAATAATGCAAGAGTGGGGCACACGGTGAATTACTGATTAGCACGTTCGCCTCACACCTCCAGGGTCGGGGGTTCGATTCCCACCGTGGCCCTGTGTGTGCGGAGTTTGCATGTTCTCCCCGTGCTGCGGGGGTTTCCTCCGGGTACTCCGGTTTCCTCCCCCAGTCCAAAGACATGCATGGGAGGCTGATTGGCGTGTCCAAAGTGTCCGTAGTGTATGAATGGGTGTGTGTGTGTGTGTGAGTGCGCCCTCCGATGGACTGGCACCATGTCCAGGGTGTACCCCGCTTTGTTCCCGATGCAGGTTCCAGGTTCCCTGTGACCCTGAAAAGGATAAGCGGTATAGAAGATGGATGGATGGATGCAAGAGTGACTTTCCCCCATTTGCTTCAGCTCCTTTGATGATATCTAGCAGCAGTTTGAGCTACACAGCGATGTTTATCAGCAGAATTAGCACTTTCTTCAGGTGCTTTCTGATTAGTCTAAGTTGTGAGACTGTGAAGATTTGTTTTGGGGGTTTTTTTATGCAGGTGTACACCAGAAATATATGTGTGTGTGTGGGGGGGGGCTACATTTGGCAGACGCTATTATCCAGAGCGACTTAGCATTTATCTCCTTTTATACAACTGAGCAGTTGAGGGTTAAGGGCCTTGCTCAAGGGCCCAGCAGTGGCAGGTTAGTAGTACTGGGATTTGAACTCATGACCTTCCAGTCAGTCGTCCGCTGTCTTGACCACTGAGCTACGACTAATGCCTCTGATGCCTTGATGACAGGGGTACAGGGCTTCCACTTAAAAGCACTCATGGTCAACCATTTTCACCGTCATGATGGATGATAGCGTTCCATCCAGAGCCAAATTCTTCCTAGTTTTGGTTCTGTTCAAACCCACCATGGAGAACACTCTCTCTGCATCTGCATTCCAGTGGGGAAGAACTAAAGCCAGTCTGGCGATCTTAACCAGCCTTCCAAATCTGCTCAAACCGGTCACCTTTAAAAAAATGAACCCAGGAGGTCTAATTACTCTCTTAAATTTTTTATTTGCATTCATTAAGTTGATGAAGTAAATGTCAAGGGGTGTAGAATATCTCTTACACTATTCTTCATTGATGACGTATAAAATAATAATTTAGCATGAATTTGGCTATATTCCCCAACATCAGCTCTTACTAGCTTTGATCACAGGCAAGTGATTTCCTCCAGGAATTTGTCAAATCAAAATAAATAAATAAATAAATAAATAAATGAATGTAAATAAATAAATAAAAATGAAGGGGCTACGTGCCGCATTCATCGGATCTTGCTCTTCCAACTTCCACTCCTTGTGTGCGCGCGCATCCATGTTGCCTAGTAACGAACGTGCTTGCAGAGGGATCACGAAATTTACCCGGAAACAACCCATTCTAATTTCTGATTGGCTGGTAGGTGACATTTAACTCTGTATAACTCGAGAGGGCTATGAACTCGGCAGAAAACTTCCCTCAGTATACCTGTGCCTCGTCCTTTAATTGATAACATAGCCGTTAGCTACAGTGCCCTCCACTAATATTGGCACCCTTGTGAAAAATTGTCTTCATTGTTTAATCTTTTGATAAAAATAAAAAAAAAAATCACAAAAATACTCTGCTACATGAATACATGGATATAAAACAATTGCAAACACAACACAGGTTTATCCAAAACAAATCTTTGTTAAATATAGGTGTGCAAGAATTATTGGCACCCTTTTAGTCAATGCTTTGTGCTAGCTCCCTTTGCCAAGATAACAGCTCTGAGTCTTCTCCTATAACGCCTGATGAGGTTGGAGAATACATGGCGAGGGATCGGAGAGCGTTCCTCCATACAGAATCTCTCCAGATCCTTCACATTTCAAGGTCCACGCTGGTGGACTCTCCTCTTCAGTTCACCCCACAGGTTTTCTATGGGGTTCAGGTCAGGGGACTGGGATGGTCATGGCAGGACCTTGATTTTGTGGTCAGTAAACCATTTTTGTGTTGATTTTGATGTATGTTTTGGATCATTGTCCTGCTGGAAGATCCAACCACGGCCCATTTGAATCTTTCTGGCAGAGACAGTCAGGTTTTCATTTAATATCTGATATATTTGAATAATATTTAATATTTGATAGAGTCCATGATGCCATGTATCCTAACAAAATGTCCAGGTCCTCTGGCAGAAAAACAGCCCCAAAACATTAAAGATCCACCTCCATATTTAACCGTGGGCATGAGGTACTTTTCCATATGGCTACCTCTCTGTGTGCACCAAAACCACCTCTGGGGTTTATCGCCAAAAAGCTCTATTTTATTTTCATCTGACCATAGAACCCCATCCCATTTGAAGTTCCAGTAGTGTCTGGCACACTGAAGATGCTCGAGTTTGTTTTTGGATGAGAGTAGAGGCTTTTTTCTCGAAACCCTTCCAAACAGCTTGTGGTGATGTAGGTGACTTCAGATTGTAGTTTTGGAGACTTTCTGACCCCAAGACACAACTAACTTCTGCAGTTCTCCAGCTGTGATCCTTGGAGATTTTTTGTCATGATTAAATTTCCTGTTCCTAGTCACCCAGGTGTACAAAAAAATTAAAATATCATATATCAATAAAATATCAAAAAATATCAAAATACTTCAAATATATTTTTCTCATATGAATTCATAGGGGTGCCAATAATTTTACCAAGAGTGTCAATATTAGTGGAGGGCACTGTATGTCAAAACGTCCACCATTTTGGAAAGGTCCAGATGCGACAGTAAACCAATCGTACAGTAAACCAACCAAGCGTCGTCCCCCCCCCAAAAAAATAGCTTTGTTTCAGAGGTCATGAATTTTTCTTTACTCTACACCATGAGACATCTCCCCAGGAGATGGCAGTATATCCACTTTCTCAGACCATCTAATCTGTGCTTCTGATCTCTGCATCTGTGCATAGATGACAGTGTAGACTCCTGCTCCGGAAGATGTGCATTAAAATCATTACAAATTGCAAAATCATAAAATTAAGAATAATCAGAGGAAAACAAACAAGCACCTTAGATTTGTATCATTTCAGAATATAAAAATGAACAAATAAAACTATGAAGTCTGTTACACCACAGCGCTATTGAATTCTGGATGCTGATTGGCCAGAAGGCTCTGACAGTAGTGTAGATGCAAATCACAGGTTTATATTAATGTGCTCGTTCTAATACGTTATTGTTTCTATAGTAACAAAGACTTGTAGAGACTTTTAATTGAGTCACAGAGAAGCAAAGTGCACAGTTTTTAGATTCTGTACCAGACTCATTATGTGTCGTTCACGAACGAGTTGGTTCTTTTGAGTGAACGTTCAGAACCGACTCTCATATATGAGCCTTTTCCTCTTCTTTTTCTTTTTCTTCTTCTTCTTCTTTATGTAGGCAATGTTGTTACTCCTGTGGTGCAATTTAATCCAAATTATTCCGTTTAAAACTCTTTTCAACATCTGAGTTGTTCGTTAGCATTAATAGTAAATCAGGTATTTGACTCAGCTCATTTAAAAATGTTTTATTAATTATTTTGCTAATTAGAGGGTAAAGTAAGATTCCATGGAACAAGTTTAGCCTTATGGCAAAGAAGAAGCATTACTAGTAAAAAAAAAAAAATAGCAAATTTTGTTCGGTTTAGATATATATCAATGCACGGTTTGGGACTCGAAAGAGTCGACTCTTACAAATGAGCTGATCTGACTCACAGCACACATTTCTGTGGCGCCTGTACAGAACCCCGCCCCTAAATTTTAACCACGCCCAGTTAAGGTCCTTCTTGCGACGTGTTCCTCTCCTACGTGAGGTGTCCAAGTCAGTTGCCTGTCTAAAACACGTCTATAAAACCGTCAAGTTGAAACCACGCAATCTAAAACCTACTAATGAATGTTGTTATACATTGACATAGATTAACAATGCGGATTTAAAAAAAATAGCATATATTTGAATGTCACAAAATAAGAAACTACATTAAAGTAATATTAATACTCAGGCGCACTTCTCTTTCCTGTAAGATCCCGCAAGCGGCCACTTTGGAGACACCAAAATGTCTGGAAAGAGTTTTCGGGTGAGCGACGGAGACTGGATTTGTCCAGATAAAAAGTGAGTAAAACGTATATTTAGTATTTGTTATAAGGTGTTTGGATTGAATGTGTCATATTTGTGCAGTTTGAAAAATAAAGCTGTTAGGACGCTTCCTTGGAAATTTAGCAATGCTAAATAGCTAGGTGACGTTGTGTGTAACTTGGCCTGCTTTGCTTTACACGTATATACATTAAATACTCATTTAAATAACAAACGACTCATTGATAAACCTTTTAAATCGAATAACTTTATATTCGCGTGTGGTTTTTAATATTCTAGTAGTAGCATTGCTGGCTAATTAAATGTCTATTGTGACAGTTTGCATGCTAACCCTTGCAAGCTAACGTTACCGCTTCCGATGTTCAAAAAAGCAAATCTCCTTTTTTAAAAAAAAATAATAAAAATATTAACACTTTATTACATTTAAGACGGACATGAGTTTAGGCAGATCAATATTTCTCCAGGACAAAGTGACCTTTATTAAAAGCACGGCCTTCTTTTGTGTCTTGACTCGGGGTTGTATGCAATATGATTCTCTTTACTGAGTCGATTCATGTAGTTCGGTTCTCAAATGACTCCGCTATTTGACTCACTGATTTGTTTATTAGTATTTAGGTGGGGGAAATGTTGGATACAAACGCAATATTGATTGTGAGAAGGTCAAAGCTATAAGATATGGATTATATACAGGTAGCTTCTTGCATTTTAAAATATTGGGACCACAGATTTTTTTTTTTCTTCAGTTTCATGAGCATGTATCCAAGACATCCAATATTACAGAACTGGCACATCTGGAAAACTAATCCTGTCCAGATAGGACTTAAATATCTTTCCCTGATAATCACTCCCTTGTTCTTGTGTTCAAAGATGTGGAAATGTGAACTTTGCCAGAAGAACGAGCTGTAACCGATGTGGAAGGGGTAAGTGATGATGTGCGCTCGCTGCGAGACACATGGTGTATAAACAGAGCGTTGTCAAACATACACAGCTGCGCTGTTTACCTTTACGATAATAAACGAGTGAGTGTTTGTTTGAACAGAGAAAACGACTGAAGCAAAGCTGATGAAGGCAGGAGGAACAGAGATCGGGAAGACTCTGGCTGAGAAGAGCAGGGGACTCTTCAGTGCCAACGACTGGCAGTGCAAAACGTGAGCTTTCTCACATGAACACTCATACACACACTTACACACACGTTCGTACACACAGTTACACGCTTACACCATTGCTCCCTTACATTCTTTCTTGCTCTTAGCCCCTTGCACGCTTACCCCCTTGCACCTTTTCATTCTTTCTTACTCGTACCCCTTTGCTCCCTTACATTCTTTCTTACGCTTAGCCCTTTGCACCCTTACCCCTTGCTCCCTTACATTCTTTCTCTTAGCCCCTTTCACCCTTACATTCTTTCTCTTAGCCCCTTTCACCCTTACATTCTTTCTTGCTCTTGCACCCTTACCTCCTTCCACCCTTACCCACTTGCACCCTTGTTTCCACAGCTGTCTCAAACAGCTTTAAACTGATTAAACAGAGGAAGACACTGTAACGAGAAGCTGTTACAGACTCGTACCCCACTACAGTAGCTAACGTAGATCAGGGTAACGATGAAGTGTGTTCATGCTGTATTTTGACCTAGTGAGCTAGTCGAGAGGTGTCTGTCCGTGGTTCTAGATATCGGTATGTTTAGTAGCTTTTCCACTACAGGAGACGTGTTATGAAACACAGCCTAATTTAATAGCACACTGGGTTGTTGGTTGTATTGTGTATAACTCTAATAATAACAAACACTCTTTTTGTTTTCATGGTGCAGATGTGGAAACGTGAACTGGGCCAGAAGATCAGAGTGTAACATGTGTAACACCCCCAAATACGCCAAGCTCGAGGAAAGAACAGGTAACATCACACACACCTCAGATACTCACCTTATTATTAAACATTGGGTCTAATCGCTGTGTGTGCAGGGTTTTATTTATTTATTTATTTATTTATTTATTTAAATAGGATACGGTGGAGGTTTTAACGAGAGAGAGAATCTGGTTTACAACGAGAGAGAAGAGTCCGATGGCGAGTATGATGAGGTGGATACGTTTTACTACTTATAACTTTATTTCTCTAACATCGTTCATACGTTAAAATGCAGGTCACTTATAAAAATGTAATAGAAGTGCGAAGGATAAAGTAAGTCTTAAAATTATAAACATAAATAAGCGATTGGGATAAAATAATGACGAAAATAAATTGGGGAAGAGGGAAAAGACGGGCGTTTAAATGAAACCAGTTTGGGTTTAATCGTAGCGCGGTGTTGGGGTTTCGTTTCAGTTTGGCCGCATAAAAAAGAAGTTTCGAGGGAAAAACAAGAAAGACGGCGAGACAAAGGGAGAACCGGAAAAGAAAGACGAGGACGGCGGCAATGAGGAGGAGGAAGAGGAGGAGGAAGAAGATGGAGATCTTTCAAAATACAAACTTGATGTAAGAGTCTGATTTTATTCTTTAAAACGAGCGTATCAACGTTAATATCATTACGTGTCGGTAACGTTTCTGATTTCCGTTAGGATGACGACGACGATGACGAAGACGACGACGACGAGGACGATGACGAAGATGAGGCCGATTTGTCCAAGTACGATCTGGACGCGAGTGACGAGTTGAAGCCGTCGGAGAAGAAAGGCAGTGGCTCGGGTTCTTCTCGCTCGTCCTCTCGCTCCTCCAGCTCGAGCTCCCGCTCTCGGTCCAGGTCCAGGTAAAAGGGTACAGGTCAAGGGTAACGCCAGACAAAATGTCAGTATCAGCTTAACATCTCTATTCAAACCTGTTTTTTTTTTTTTAACCTACTGTGTGTTCTCATTTTGTCGTGGAAGCGCAAGGCACTTTTTCACGTGCGTACGTTCACGGCGTGTCGGCGAGGTTTATCTGCTCTGGTGTGGAAACGTCTGAGATTAATGAGAGCGTAAACACGGCTGAAAGCTAAGCGGGCAAACGGTAATGACCGAGATGAGCTATTTAACCAACTCGCCGAGGTTACCGTAGAAACCGCCCTTGACGCGCGTCAGCTTCTGATCATAAAACTAAAATTGTCTTTTATTTATTTATTTATTATTTATTTTCATGTTCGGAACGTCCTAGACAATCAGGATGAGAAACGACAAGAGACCTATTGCTTGGTTATGTGAGCGTTATAACCCCTCACACAAGTCTGGATCTAAGATGAGATCAAGTACTACTTTATTAATCTCCAGATGGTGAAATTTGGGATTTATACTCGTTATTAATGTGTTCTAACACACGTCAGAAGTCTGTATAAACACTCGTAAGTAGTTCTAGTTTCAGGAGCAGCACGTTATGAGGTTTGTGCACATGGTACGTGACTACATAAAGTCAGAAGACGTTACACGTTGTTGTATCCGTTCATAAGCACGTTGTATACAGTCAGTTTGTAATAACACTCGAGTCAGGCGTTATAACTTGCAGTTCAACGTCCTGCTGCGCATTATAACGCCTGATGCGAGTCATGATCAATACTCGTACGTAGGTCATACAGGAGTCGTACCTCACCGAGATCGGCGCGAGGCGACGTTAGCTCGGAAATTAAAAGTATGGGTTTTTAATATTCGGGGTTTTTTTATTTCCACGCTATGCCGCCGTTATAACTGGGTTTACTACGTGATGTTAGAAATGTAATTACACAGTATTGAAGCGTACTTGAATTTATCCTGATATCAGTATTATATTGTCTTATCATTTATCATCGTATGTTTTCTTTTTTTTTCCTTTTTTTTTTTTATTTTCTTTTCCACTTTGTTCGGGGAAATTGGAAACATGTCGCTCTGTGTTGCAGATCCCGGTCCAGGAGCTCGTCCGGTTCCAGATCACGCTCTCGCTCGAGGTCTCGCTCAAGGTGAATGAGGTGACATGCGCTCTCCATGGGAGAGAGTGTATGCGAACTCGCAGTGGTTACAAGAACCACTTCGGACTCAGCAGAAGCAGCACGTTTTGTTTCTTTTCTGTTTTGTTTTGTTTTTAATTAAATTCTGTTAATTTTACAAAAAGAATGATTAGCAGCTAAAATTTCAGTCTAAACAGGCCTTTTTTTGTTGGCTTGTGTTATTTCAAACAACAATAGAGAGAGACGTTTTTATTTATTTATTTATTTATTTGCTTTATTTTAGCTTTTATCCAGAAGCAGAAGGCAGCATGTCCGTTGTGTAATGTTGTTGTTGAAGCTTTGTCGTGTTCGCGTCACTGATGGAAAAACGCCTGCTATATCCTCTTTAAAAGATCCAGCTCCCGCTCTGGGAAAGGCTCCGCGTCCTCGAGAAAGAGGTCTCGCTCGTCCTCGCCGTCCCCTGAGAGAGGCCAGAAGAGAAGTCGCTCCAGATCCTCCTCTGGCGGACGCAAAAAAAGACGCTCTCGCTCCCAGTCGTCCGAAAGGTTTGGGTTTATGTGGTGTAACAAAATGGCCTATTGGCTTCCTTTTTACATTTTATTATATCACTGGTGAATGATTTCCGCTTTCCTGTGGGAGATGTTGCAGACCCGCCAACCTCCCGTCTGCGTTCGCTAGTGCAACCTCTCGCCTCCTTTTTAAAAATAAAGTGACAGATGATCCATTCGGTGTATGAATCTGGAATGATTGACAGTCGGGTAGAAGCTTTGAACTCTCTGATATTAACAAACACCCCGGGAAGCCCCGCCCCATTTAGCCTGTCTCGTCTCGATTGTTCGTCCTGCGTGCCTCAATTTCCGTAACGGTAAATGGACTACATCCTGTGTCGTCAACGTAAAATAAAATCTATCCGCGTATGTTCGCCTCAGCTAACGTTGGTGGTGCTTGAAAGTTTGCGAACCCTTCAGAACTTTCTATATATCTGCATAGATGTGACCTAAATTAATGACAAGTCTTCCAGATGGAGCGAAACGGACCAAACCGTGATACTACCACCACCACCGTGTTTCACAGACGGGATCAGGTTCTTATGCTGTATGTAGCGTTTTCCTTTCTCCAAACATAACGCTTCTCATTTAAACCAAAAAGCTCCCATCTTGCACTCGTCTGTCCGTAAAACTTTTTTCCGTTAGCCTTCTGGCTTGTCCACGTGATCTTTAGTGAACTTCAGAAGGGCATCGATGTTGTTTACGGGGAGCAGAGGCTTTCTCCTTGCAGCTCTGCCGTGCACACCATCGTTGTTCGGTGTTCTCCCGATGGTGGACTCGTGAGCATTAACATTATATCCGTGTATTACACAATGCAAGTATAATATTTGTCGTAGGTTGAATTCCATTCTCTTTGTCTACGTTTAGGACTTGCGTAGCAGTATGATTATGGTTTAGGTCATGTTTGCGCACAAATATTGGAAATTCTGAAGGGTTCACAAACTTTCAAGCACCACTGTAGATTAAAATAAGAACTAGAAGTCTGTTCTTTCTCCTCCCGGTTGGCGGGTCTGCTGTTGGTGTTTGTACTTCTTTTCTTGATGATTTTATTTCTTTTCGTCCTAATACGACCCAACGCTGAGTTATCTGTGCTCTCTCTTTCTCTTTTTGTCTCTCTCTGTAACTCTAGGGGGCGTGGCTCATCTGGATCGTCTCGTTCTGGCTCCGGCTCACAAAAGAAATGAATAATAAAATTCTTAAACACACAAATTGGGGGAAGAGGAAATCTTTCTAAAACTGCATGTTGTCTTTGGGGAGGAAAAAAAAAAAATCTAACTGTGCTGTTTTAAAATGAGAAAGATGCAGTACTCCAATGTTCAGTCTTTTTCTTTTCTTTTTTTTTTTTGGTCATTGTTTTGGTAACCAAAATCTGCCTTTCTGACCGTGTGAACTATCCGAAACTTCTAACGATGACAATTCAGTAGTACTACAGAAAATACTAGGAGCTTCATGTAGAATTGTCATGAATTATTAGCTGACGCTGATTTATTTTCTTTTCTTTCTTTTTTTTTTTTTTTTTTCTTTTCCGAATTCAAGTTTGAGACCTGTAGGTAATTAAACGAACTGGTAAATTGTTTCATCCATCGTTATTTTCATCTAGTGTAAGGTGAAGGTAAGTATGCTTTTCTTTTTGTTGGGGGAAAGTCATAGCCAAATTGATCAACTTGGAGGATTTTTGTTTTTTTATTTTAGCTAATCACTGAAAACTTAAATTTTTTATTTTAATTTTTTTTTTTTTTGGCTGAAGTCCTGATTGGTATAGGATAGCGAAAAAAAAAAAAAGTCATGATTTGTTCACAAAGCAGAACGTTAAGGACGTTTGTTCGAAACGTAACAGTAATTTGGACACGTCATGTCGCGTAACATTTATAGAGCGTAGTTTACGATGCGTTAGTGATCAGCGTGAATAAAAACCTGTTAAACTTATCCCTGTGTTCTGATTTTCTTTTGCATCGAGTCTTTTGGTTGCCTAAAGTGAATACCACAGTGCTGCGAGTACACTAAAACTACCAGCCTTATATTGTGTAGTTCCCCCTTGTGCTGCCGAAACAGCTCTGACCCGTCGAGGCATGGACTCCACAAGACCTCTGGAGGACGCTGGCAGCAGATCCTCGAGGTGGGGCGTCCACGGATCGGACTCGTTTGTCCGGCACGTCCCACAGACGCTCGCTCGGATTGAGATGTGGGGAATTCGGAGGCCGGGTCAACACCGTGAACTCCGCCATGTTCCTCAAACTGTTCCTGAACTATTTTTGCAGTGTGTCTGGGAGCGTTATCCTGCTGAAAGAGGCCGCTGCTATTAGGGGATGCTGTTACCATGAAGGGGTGTACTTGGTCTGCGACAGTGTTTAGGTAGGTGGGACGTGTCGAAGTAACATCCACGTAAATGCCAGGACGGAACACTGCGCAGAGCATCACACCGCCTCCACCAGCCCGCCTTCTTCACATAGTGCATCCTGGTGCCGTCTCTTCCCCAGGTAAGCGACGCACACGGCCGGGTGATCCATCAGACCAGGAAACCTTCCATTACTCCATGGTCCAGTTCTGATTGTCACTTGCCCACTGTAGATGCTTTCAGTAGTGTACAGGGGGTCAGCATGGGCACTCTGCAGCTACACAGACCCATACACAGCAAGCTGTGATGCTCTGTGTGTTCTGACTCCTTTCTATCAGAGCCAGCATGAACTTTTTCAGCACTCTGTCCTACAGCAGCTCTTCTGTTGGATCGGACCAGATGGGCTAGCCTTGGGAGCCCATGACCCTGTCGCGGGTTCACCAGTTTTTCACCAGTTTTCCTTCCTTGGACCACTTTTGGTAGGTACTAACCACTTCATACCGGGAACACCCCCCAAGACCTGCCGTTTTGGAGACGCTCTGACCCAGCCGTCTAGACATCACAATCTGCCCCGGTCAACGTCACTCGGATCCTTACACTCGCCCATTTTTCCTGCTTCCAACACGTCAACTTCAAGAACTGACTGTTCACCTTGTGCCTAATATACCTCACCCCTTGACATGTGCCACAGTAATGAGATAATCAGAGTTGTTCACGTCACCTGTCAGTGTTATGGCTGATCGGTGTACGTCATAATCACACCCTCCAGAGTTGTATGCACAAACTTCCAAGGAGGATATGAAGGCAGGAATTCTTCAGGACTGAGGAGTCTTAAGATGCAGGGGAAAAAGAGGCTGGTGAGGGAATGACCATTTATAGCTGCTATAATGTAACTGAGGAACAGGAACTAACATTTAGAGGAGATTAGTGGTCCAGTTGTGTATATTAAAAACAATTTAAGGTGTTCGAGGGAAATGATACACACTAAATATACCATCCCAGATACAAGGAAAAGTTCAGTGTGGTGCCTTGATTTCTGCGGGTGAAGGAAACGTTCTGCAGCACCATCACTGCTTGCTCTCTAGGTGGCGCTTGTCCCATTTTAAATCTGCTCCAGACGATACATTCATATCCATACCACAACTATTCATCATGCTGTGATTGAAATGCCAATTTAATGAGGGTTTTTTTTGTTTTGTTTTGTTTTTTTGATGGAATGGAAAGCTCGTTGTGATTAAATGGTTCGGTCCGGATAAGTTCACTCTCAGAAGTTACCAGAATTCCCCCTCGTCACTAAATTAGTACCCTCAAGGACAATTTATAAGGTACGTAATTGGACATTCGGATTCTGCTTGTCCTCTCGGGTACAACATATGCAACTCCCTAGGTGAAAGATGCACTCTGAAGACATGAGACTTCGAGGAAGGAAAAGGTTGGTACAGTTCAGATACATCAGAGCGTAAAGCTTTATACTGTAAAGTTTACAGATTTTTTTTTTCCAGTTACATACTCTAAATACAAAGTGCTGCTGTCATTTCACAACAATATATACATTTTAATACTGTAAAGATTACAGCAACACCACGAATATTTTCTGTAAAATTACAGCAAATAAGAGTTTTTTTAAGCAGTACAGGTGATTAATACTTTACTGTAAAGTTAAAGTAAAATTACAGCAAGGTAATACTTAAATGCTGCAAACTTACTGTAAAATTGCACCAAATAGGGTATTTAAAAAAAAAAAAAATGATGGCAGAATGATACTTAACTGCTGTAAAATTACAGAAAATTTCACAGAATTTACTATTTTTGTAAAATTACAGCCGAACAATACACTTAACTGTGGTAAAGTTACATCATTCTTTGTCAAAATAAAATAAATACAGTAAGATTACGCCAGACAAGGTGTTCTTGTCCAATAACAGCAAAATAATACTTTTACTAGGTGAAATTTCCTCAATTACAGTAAATATTTTTACAGTGTTCCTTTATTTCTGACCCTTACTGTAAAATTTAGCTACATGTTGTTTTTAAGATGCTTCACTTACTACGTTTCATACGTGTTTCCACATGTAGTGCAGATGTGGTTAGCGCGTTCTCCTCACACCTCCAGGGTCGGGGGTTCGATTCCCACCGTGGCCCTGTGTGTGTGTGCGGAGTTTGCATGTTCTCCCCGTGCTGCGGGGGTTTCCTCCGGGTACTCCGGTTTCCTCCCCCAGTCCAAAGACATGCACGGTAGGCTGATTGGCGAGTCTAAAGTGTCCGTAGTGTATGAATGGGTGTGTGAGTGTGTATGTGATTGTGCCCTGTGATGGATTGGCACCCTGTCCAGGGTGTACCCCGCCTTGTGCCCCATGCTCCCTGGGATAGGCTCCAGGTTCCCCGTGACCCTGAAAAGGATAAGCAGTATAGAAGATGGATGGTACAGATGTGTTTGTTTTCCATATGCGATTGTTTAATGTGATTGATATATTTTCACGTGATCTTGTACACGCACGCATTTATTTTGATTTTTCTCACGTCTTTACTCGTGTCCACGTGTGCAATTTCAGGGCATGGCATGTTTAAATGCACTTTCAAGTGTTTGTTTGGGGTTTTTACTCTTTTTTTTTTTTTGGCACATGTGGAAAAACTTCTGTCACACGTGAAATGTATGATTTTTCTGCTGGGTCATGGGTGTGTTGGTGTTTTCGCGCATGTGTACAGCAAAGAGTTGCGCTCCCTCCAGAGGGGTGTGTGTGTGTGTGTGTGTGTGTGTGTAATGGTACTTCAGCTCTGTTTGGTGCGTGTGCACACTGGACCGTTATGAATGTTCACAGCATGAGCCCCGCCTCTGCACTCGAACGCGTAAACGCGTGCGCGCGCGCGTTCTCTCCCCGCATTCCGTCCCGGCGCTCCTGTGTGTCTCACCACGACCATGTTCACACAGACAGGATGACGTCTAAATGTGAATCCGATCTACCGTCGAACCGCTCAGCAGACTCAATGCTGGAGTCGAACGCGTCCAAACTCGCGTCTGATCCCAGCGCGAGCGACAGCAACGGGAGCACGACGTGCGGCTCGGTGTCCGTCGCGTTCCCCATCACCATGATGGTGACCGGCATGGTGGGCAATTTCCTGGCCATCATACTGGTCTACAGCGCGTACATGCGTAAAGAGAACAAACGCAAGCAGTCGTTTTTGCTGTGCATCGGCTCTCTCGCGCTCACGGATCTGTTTGGACAGCTTCTCACGAGCCCCATAGTCATTTCCGTGTACAGAGCGGAGCTGCAGTGGGAGCGCGTCGACGCGTCCGGGACTCTGTGCTCGTTCTTCGGGGTGTGCATGACCACTTTCGGCTTGTGCTCGCTGTTTTTTGCGAGCGCCATGGCTGTGGAAAGGGCTCTGGCCATCACCGCTCCTCACTGGTACTCCAACAGCATGAAGACCACCGTCACCAAGCACCTGCTCGTCACTATCTGGTGCCTGGTGCTGTGCTTCGCCCTGCTGCCCATCATTGGAGTCGGGAAGTACACTCTGCAGTGGCCGGGTACGTGGTGCTTCATCAGCACCGGCGACACAAATGTCAGTGGGAACACGTTTTTCGCCGTGACCTTCGCCGCGCTCGGGATCTTCTCGCTGCTCGTCACGTTCTCCTGTAACGTGGTGACGATCCGCGCGCTGGTGGTGCGCTGCAGAGGCAAACCCAGCGCGTCGCAGTGGGAGAGGCTGACCACCGAGACGGTCATCCAGCTCATGGGGATCATGTGTGTGCTGCTTGTCTGCTGGTCTCCTTTACTGGTGTGTATTACAGGTGTGTGTGTGTGTGTGTGTGTGTGTGTGTGTGTGTGTGTGTGTGGTGTTTTTTGTATTACGCATATAAGCGCAGTTGGAGAGCAGCCGAGCTGTCCGGCTGCGCGCGCTTTGCCAACGTGGTCAAAATAGTTAAACATATATATATTAAGGCTCTTTAGCAGCACCATGGGTTCTTCAAAGAACCTTCTTCTCGTCAAGAACCGTTTTGCATTGTATCGGGTTCTCGAGTTGAGCTATACGGTTCTTTGGAGATTAAAGAAGTTCTTTATGGTTCATTCAGAGCAGTGTATCGGTTCTTCAAGGTTTCATCCCTTATCAGGTTAACGTGAACCCTATAAGGTTCTTTGTGGGACTGGAAAAGGTTCAAAGCATCACTCTTTAGAACCTTACTTTGGTTCCTTAAAGCAGTAACTAAGAGATTTTTTTTTAGAGAACTTTTGATGACATGGTTCCTCGTGGCACTGCTGTGGAAAACCATTTCTCGGCTCTTTAAAGCTCCAGTAAATAGATGGTGCTTTAAAGAATTTGAGAGTAAAAGGTTCTTTGTGCAACTGAAAAGGGTTCTCCTGTGGCATCAGGCTGAAAACCCTTTTTGGTTCTAGTTGGAGTGTAGGCAGGAAAATAAAATAAGTTTCATGTGTACCAGTAGTGGTAATAATAAGAATAAAAAAAAACAACAAAAAAAACATTAGTATTATTTTATGCAATAATGAAAAAAATATTTTTTTTTACTTTAATTCTTCTTCTTCTTCTTCTTCTTCTTCTTCTTCTTCTTATTATTATTATTATTATTATTATTATTATTGTGTAATAAGTACAAATTATATCTTTATCATTACACTTCTTTTTATTTTTATTTAAAAATTATTACTAGTAGCAGCAGTATTATTATTATTATTATTATTATTATTATTATTATTATTATTGTGTAATAAGTACAAATTATATCTTTATCATTACACTTCTTTTTATTTTTATTTAAAAATTATTACTAGTAGCAGCAGTATTATTATTATTATTATTATTATTATTATTGTTGTTGTTATGTAGCTTATTATCATTACTTTTTCACACATAAATTTATAGACATTTGTTGTAAAGCGCATTAATAATTTCGCTTTAAAGCTACATCATCAAACCGAACAGCTGCAAACAGGCAAGGTTCAACAAATACGCTTTGTTTGTTTGTTTGTTTGTTTGTTTGTTTGTTTGTTTGTTTAAATCAGACATGAAATTCTCCATGTAAACTTCCCCTAACCTTCTTTCTCTCTGAACGCGTGTTTTTCTGAAGTTTGTAGTTGATATTTTGACCACTGTGTAATGTTGGACAACACTTTAAAAAAAAAAAAAAAAAAAAAATTCCTGACCGTTTAAAAATAAGCTGTAAATAATGCTCAGTCTGACACTGAGGAAACATAACCGCCTCCAGATGTTGGAGAAAGAAGTTCTCCGTCTGTGCCAGAACTCCGGAGTTGTGCACTGGTAATGAGAGCTCGTGCGTAATAAACTCTAATAACCTTTCAGACGTCCAGTTTCTGTTCATTGTTCCATGATTCAGGCGTCCGTGTTGCTGGGGAATCGCTGCCAGCCCGGATAATGCTGCTTCTTACACTCCTGCCATCAACTATTTGACATTTTCAGGCATCTGGTAGCCATCAGGTTGGTTTAGCAGCACAGGCTGGTCACTTTTACAGCGCTCGATATAGACGGGACTTTGTGTAGAAAGATCGAGAAATATTGACTACAAAGAGTGATACTGTATTACACACAAGAGTTAGTTCTCTTTACATCACACCCTGTGTCGATTATATAACACACACCGCTCAGGACCGTGTGCCCTTTTCATGCAGAGAGACGGATGAGACGTCAGCCTCCCTCTCTCCATCTTAGTCGCCTCCTTCGTGGTCATGTGACTGGATTGAACGATCGATTGCTCTCTTCTCCTGGGTCAGAATCATGCTGTTGATTCACTCTCTGTGAAAGCAGCGCCGGTCGATATGAACGCGCTTGTTATTGTTTCTATGGTAACAAAATAACACGCTTAAAGGTTCTTCACAAAGTCTCTCTGGGGGATCGTGTAAAGGTTCTCTGTAGAGCCCAACAACAGCGCTTCTCTGTCTAGGAAGTAGAACCCTTAAGAGTGTGCATCAAGTAAGACGAGCTACATGTTAAACACCTGACGGGCTCTAGGTATTAAACACCGCATAATGAGCAGTCATTTGGAGTTCTCTACACTTACCCATTTAACACACACTCTCTTAAAGTTCTTCATGGTTTGTTAGATGTTTGCGGGTTCTTGGCGTTCTAACGAGGTTCTACTTGGAACTTTGTCTGATAGGCAAACACGTCGTTGTAGGTTTCCACCTGCGGGACGAGCAACGAGCTCGTGACGTTTCTAAAAACGTTTCAGTTTTCAGCACACGCTGAGGCACGGAGTGAAAAACACAACACACGCCTTACACGGCTTTACAAACGAAGCAGAGCAACAAAACAAACGGCTGCACACGGAGTTTCAACCAGCGGAAACATGACCGTTTCTTTAATCAGTCGATTAAATGCGATTAAATTTTAATAAAAATTGTGCGACCCAGTGAGAGAGAGAGAGAGGCACTGATTGGTCAGAGGACTGGTTGCTATACTTAAGTAAAGAAACACATCTGTCTTAAGTAGTTTATCAAATCAGATTAATTAATACCCTAGCAACCTGCTTAGCAACACTGTAGCAACCACCTACCAGCACGCTAGCACTACCGGGGATTACATAATTTAGTGACTCCGAGTAACCTAGCAACCAGATATAACTCCATAGGAACACAGTAGCACCACCTGGAATAACACCGAATAGCAACCGTCTATCAACACGCTAGTGACCACCTGTAATACCACTGCAACACCCTAGCAACCTCTGGGAATATCATAGCAACCACCTAGGAATGCTACTACAACTATCTGCAATACCACAGCCCTTACCACTACCTGAATTACCAGAGAAACTGCCTAGCAACCTCTCGGAATACCTAGCAACCACTGAGGAATACACTACTACATGATAAACTATAGCAACCCCCTAGCAACCACCTGGAATGCCATGAGGTTCCTCCTCAGGGTCGCAGGGCTTACTCTAACTTGCGATCGAGAAGTCCGGACTGAACGTCTCAGCCTGCTGCCAGCACGACCCTCACCGGGAAATGCGGAAGGAAAACATGACGACAAAATGATATGTTCAGAGCAGCGATATTCTTCAGAACCCAGGTTCCCAACCCTCATCTTGGAGAACGCTTTAGTGTTTCCCTGCTCGTAACACACCTGATTCATCTCATCAGCTCATTAAAAGCTCTTCCTGAGTTGGAAGTGGGTGTGTTACTGCAGGGAAATTTGCAGAACGGTGGGTTCTCCACGACCGAGACTGGAAACGTGTAACATGTCATGTAGAATAAAATGTCTCATGCAGGTAAACAGGACTTTTCCACTGGGTTACTGCTTACTGATGTTGATGGGAAGTAAACATGGCTGATTTATTGCTGATGCTGCACACTGACTGACCGATCGCTCTCTTTTCACAGATCCTAATGTTGAAGATGATCTCCAACCACACGTCTTCTCATCACTGCAAACCCTCAGCGATTCCGCTCCTGGCCAGCCGGGACTTACAGATGGATTGCAACTTCTTCCTCACTGCCATTCGCCTGGCCTCGCTTAATCAGATCCTGGACCCGTGGGTTTACCTGCTCCTCAGGGAGATCCTGCTGAGGAAGTTCTGCCAGGTGGCCAACGCAGTGTCCAACTGTTCACTGGACGGACAGAAAGAGACTCGGAAAGAAACCGCTGTGGACGACGCGAAGAATCCGTCCCAGGAGAATGACGAGTGTAAGAAACTGGCTTCTCCTGATCTTAGTGGAAGCGCACAAGCCTGACTGCAGTTATTTATAGAAAGGTGCTCTTAAGGACGCGGACACCGGGACGTGCCGATTAATCTCCTCCTAATAGACGCTGGCTTTTTTTTGTATTTCAGCACGAAAGCCGAGCGAGTCCAGCATGCACTCGACACTCGACGCTTTTAACCGGCTAGAACCGCTCGGCCCTGGAGATCGTACGTGTTGCTAAATTAATTATCATCCTGTGAAGTAAAACACCGCAGTCCCAGATCTGGACCCTGTTCTCCGTACGTCACGTAACGAATACCAAATGACATATTCCAGATGTCCTCGTCGTTATAATCACACGAGGACGGGATTAGCGTAGCCGGATTGAGTGATCTGAGATCAGTACAAGCTCCCGTGTTGACTGGAAATCAACGATGGCCCCCGAGAGGCTGTTAAAAGACACTTTTGCTAACACTTTCTATGAAGGTCATATCTAGAATAAACTCTGAACGCACACGTCTTCATTATAACGCATTCGTAAATGCCGCGTAGCTGCTTTACAGAACTCGAAGTGTAGGTTTAGAATTTATAACTCGTTCCGTTTTGTAGCCGAGTTCATCGTGCGTTATGATTTGTTAACATGACGCGGTATGAGTAGCGCCCGTGAGACTGTCGCGCTAATTACAGTGAAGCCCGACACTACGTTGTCACTCTGTGTAGTGCATAAAGACACCGGTCGACTTATTTATTTGTTTGTTTATTTAAATGAATGAATTACACCGCAAGAGATCGGAGAATTTCTGCCGATTCAATAAACGTCTTTGTCCGACATTACTCATGAACTGCACTGGATTGATTCGGTATCGGTGGTATAATGTGTCGCAGACGCTACTTCGTTCAATTCCATTTTATTTCTTTCTATTTCTATTTAGCACTTTTAGCAATAGGCGTGATCGTCACGGAGCAGCTTTACAGAAATCTGTCGGAATAATACGGATTTAGATCGCTAACGAGGAAGCCTGAGGTAACGGTGATGAGGACGGAAACCTCCCGGAACAACACGAGGGAGGAACTCAAAAGGGAACTCGTCCGTTTCCTGCTGGTTACGGACAAACCTGTATAAAAGAATAGAACGATCCAAAATATACACGCGGTATCAAATCTTCCGGGACGCAACGGCGATATCTCGGTCCAAGAACGCGCCCCTGTGCTACAATCATTTAAACCTAGGAAGTGCCATCTCGTGTGTTAAACCGAGCTGTGAGACGGTCGTTCGGCGCGTTAAACCGCGGACGCGTTTTCCTTTAGACGTAAGCATGAACGAACCCTTGCATTCTTGAATGTTCTATCCAGATTCTTTACTCACACCGTTCAGGGTTTCGCTTCAGTCGTTTTGTGCTCGTCGCATTCGAAAATCTCGATCCTCGATCCTCCCGAGGCTTTTATCCAGATTTGACTGTTGCACGATGCACGGAGGTAATAAATGATCGTTAGTTTAAAAACAAAACAAACTCGTTTTTAATCGTTTTTTTTTTTTTTTAACATTTATTTCTGAGAACGACAAATAGTCTCAAGAGCTACTTATAAGTTTAGATGAGTGTACAGTAATGCTCGTTAGTGATTTGGAGCTTATGCGATATTTTCCTCAAATACAATAAAAGAGCCTTAAAACCGACTTCTATGTATGTGGACTCGGTGCATGAAAGGGTTAAATACGGTGTAAAACACTCTGTGTAGTGCTGTTATTGGATAATGCTCGACGACTGGATGGCGTGATGACGCAGCGTTACTGTCGCGCTACCAGATTTGAGAATTTATTTTCTCATGGCGTGAAATATTCGCTCGTGTATTAACTGAAAACCTCCACGTATGAAGAACCCGGGCCTGTGTACGGTGAACAGCAATATACTGTATATTATTTTTTTTTAAAAACAAAACTCATTTCTAATGAAATTCATTTGTGAAGTGGACGTATTCACATGTATAAGAGTTTGTTCTGCTGATCGAGGCGCATTATATGAGGAAATGTGATCACAGATTCTGTGAGCGTATGATAAGCTCGAGTGGCGCTTGGCGTCCTTTTAGGTTTCGATTCCTTTCCACCTTCTTCCCATCGTTTTTTTTTTTTTTTTTGGCTTCTGAGCGACATGAACCGACACGTTTCGCGACCAAAACGTACGTGCCGACGTGCCGTTTGTCCTTGAACCTGTTTTATTAAATATTTAACATTTGCAAATATTACTGAGGAATTCCAGCACCCTTATCTGTCCTTGCCACACAGTGCCGTGTCGGAGAACATCTCGTATTCGCAGGGTTGCCAGGGTTGCTGTAGTAACGCCAAATCGGGCTAGTTTTTAAAAAAAAAAAAAAAAAAAAAATGGAGGTTGCGGGTTTGAAAAGGCACGACTGTGGGTGGTGTTTTATTTGGAGCTTGTTCACATGTTAAAGCACTTCATTGGAATTAAATCTAATCAATTTCTGCAAACAAAGAGAAAGTGTAAGTGCAGATAGTGTATCTGTGATGTACCGGAGAATTTCCACTGCCGCGACTGCGAGAGGGGAAAGGAGATTTGGAGTGCGCCATGCTGACCCTAGTGAACCTGTTTCCCATCAAAGGGAAAGAAAAAAAGAGAAATGTTTTCCGATGTGTCTGTGCTTTTCCAACGTCCAAGCTTTTTCCAGCTAGTTTCAGGTCTCTCATGTGGATTGTGAGACCTAGCAACCCTCGCGAAATTCGAGGCAGGACTGTGACTGTGAACGTTGTTGTTCTTCAAAAAGAAATTTGTCTCGTAGTTCTAAAGCGTCTTCTTTCGTACCAGTCGTCATCGACAGGCTCTGTGTTGTGTAGCGTGCTGTGTAGAGTTTGATCTGTGTTGAACATTTACTGTGCATTTTCACACCTCGCAGCTCAGCGAATCGGAATCCCAGACAAATCTGCGTGGTTGCTGGAATACAGTTATTTTCTTTTTCTTTTCTTTTTTTCCGTCTTCTTCTTAACCATGCTTCACAGATGCCCCTTCGTTGTTGCCAGTGTTACCAACTTTTTCAGGGGCAAGTAGCTAACGCATGCTTAAAAAGTTACCAGAAGTCTCCAGATTTGCATATTCATCGGTTCGTCATGACCATTTGCATACCGACGTAAGATCTCTGAAGAAGGAAGATTATCTGAAGGCCCTTAAAACAGAATAAAGTTTTGATCAGAATTGAAAATGATAGATTATACCTTATTTCTTCCAGAAAGAAGTCCATACATACAAAATTGTACAGATTCTATCGTGCTTGCAGACAAACCGAAGCAATGGTAGTGAAGATTGGAGAAATCGTTACGGAGAGAACTGTTACGGATGGAATAGCTGGCTTTTAACGGTGGTGATCGGTGATTGGGAACAGTTGTGATTGGTGATTGCTCAGTGGGAACGGTCGTGATTGGTGATTGGTCATTAGGATCAATGGTGATCCGTGATTAGTTGTTGGAAACAAGCATGATCCATGACCAGATTTGTCCCTACAACGCCAACAAATCTAGTGACAAAGGACATTATTTTGCAAAATAATAATAATGTATGTAAAAATGTTCATTTTTAGAAATTAAAATAGCAGTTCAAACTAAATATAATGCAAATAATTCTCTAATTCTCAACTCATAGGTCAAACACCTTTGCCTTCCGGTATCTTCCAGCTCCTGGATCCTCTCACGTCAAAGCGTTCCGTTTTTTGAGTCGGTTTTGAATCGTTTTCCTACTGATTTCGCATCATCCTTTGAATTGTTGTCTCGTCCACATTTTAACATCTTTCATTTGTTCGTAAACTGTAAAATAGAGGTACATTTTCAGTAGGGTGTGTATACTTTTGCACCCGACCGTGTTGCTCGCTCTCACCGGTTACAAAGTGAATGAGTAGAATTCAGTATTATAGTTAGTACGGTCGATATTAGCATGTTTAAGACCCCGCTATGTTTTGTTGTGCTGGTTGTAGTTGAATGATTTGACTAAACCGTGCTGCACCGCGGCTCACTTACCGTAATGATAAAGTGGGTTGTTGTTTTTTTTTCTTCTCTAGCTTCGTAAGACTCAGATATGCGTCAGATACGTTATCTGTTCGCAGCAGCTGTACGGTGAATAAGCATGAGCCAGAAACAGTAAGAGCGTCTGTTTGCATCAGCTAGTCTCTAACCTGATCATATTCCATCACTACTAGTCTTTATTTTTATTTTTTCACTAGCTTGCTGGTTAGTTTAGCTAGCAGTAGTGCTTATCTCAGTTTGCTGGTTGGTATTACACTAGCTTTATGTTACATTCTGTAATCCAGAAGGGAAGCTAGCTTGCAAGATAACTCTGCTAGCTAACATAAGAGGTAATAAAACTACTACTACTAATAATAATAATAATAATAATAATACTGAGCTAAAGCTATGGCTTCTTCTATTCAATTCATGAATCATGAAAGCTACAACAATGGCCACGCTAACGCCGTGTAGATAAAAACATTTTTTTTAATTCTCTAATGGTTTTCTGTCACTTTTCTACTTTTCTTTCTATATTTTAA
This sequence comes from Ictalurus furcatus, assembly GCF_023375685.1. Classification (NCBI taxonomy): domain Eukaryota; kingdom Metazoa; phylum Chordata; class Actinopteri; order Siluriformes; family Ictaluridae; genus Ictalurus; species Ictalurus furcatus. Next base: position 2,241,170 of record NC_071265.1, on the reverse strand, counting down.
GGTAAAACATAGTGTGTGTGTGTGTGTGTGTGTGTGTGTGTGTGTGTGTGTGTGTGTGTGTGTGTATGTTGATGTATGAAAGATTTGATGAAAAAAAACCCCAATAAAGCCAGTTTATATTAAACAGTATATATTTTTATTTTATTGTATTATTATTATTATTATTATTATTATTATTATTATTAATTTCCTGTCAGGTCTTTCATAGTTGGTTAATTATGATTTGATGAAATATTGAAGCTATTACACAGTCAGAAGTAAAGCGAAACAGGGTCGTGTACTGAATCCTTTCAGCTTGTACTGTTTATTGTGCTATTTTTAAAAACTGGAGGATTACATTATGATGTTTTTGCTAATTTGAGAGATAACTAATGGTTAATTGGTGTGAACTAGCTGCTGGTTTAACGCATACAGTCAATCTGATCATGTCCATTCAGTGTTTTGTATAGACAGTAAGTCTGAACATTAATGGATCATCTAGTTAAAAATTTGTTTCTATTTTTTTCTGCTGGAGATAAAAGGTATGATATAAACGGCAAAAACAAACAAAAAAGGTGCAGCTCAGTCCAAAATCCCATCCCTACGATCACTGCAGTTATCACGTCGGTGTATTTCCCTTTCCAAAACAACAATACATGATTTTCATTTTTCATTTTCTTTGCACATTAAAAAAACAATTACACATCACCTAGAATTTGTGACAAATGGGGGGAAAAAGAGAAATGTGAAAAGTTACCCTGAAACATGAACATGTGAAAATGTAACGTGTTTAATTTAAATGTTTTGGTAACAATTGTTTTGTGTTTCTTATTTATTTATTTATTTCATAAATATTTCGGGACCAAAAAATGTAAAATGTGTGAAACACACACACACACACACACACATATATATATATACACACACATATACACACACACACACACACATATATATATATATGTGTGTGTGTGTGTGTCACACATTTTATATTTTTTTGTCCCTGAAATATTTATGGGAAGGGATTCCCCAGGCAGGAGCACACCCAGATGTTTTCGGGAGAGCGTACAGAACGTAGAAGCCATACACGCTACTGATTAACATTATGAGTTGCCGTGATGAAATTCATGCAAGTTAGATCAGCCAGTAATTTCAATTTTTGGTGTGATTTTGAATCCAGCCCTCAGTGTGCTGATGATTTTGGTTTCCACTGACCATTGTCACATCATTTTGTTCTCAGCGAATTGCACACATGTATATAAGTGAAGATTTTCAACTTGAATATTTCATTCATCGAGATCCGATGTGTGATTTAAGTGTTCCCTTCATTTTTCTCAGCAGCGTGTGTATATATGTATATATATATATAAAAATTTTTCCCCAAGCAATCACAGATTTTTTCTTGCCACGTATTCAGAAATACATTTGGGAAAATGTACAATACATTTGGGGGGAAAAATGACCATTTAATGTCGTTAACATTTTCACAAGTTTAATTTGTTTTTGTCACATAAAAAAAAAAATTAAAAAAAAAACCTCATCATCTCAGAGATGTTTATAAACTCCTAATTCATAAATCATTTTTGGGAATGTGTGATAACATGAAAAATATAAGAAATATATGAAAATAAAAAATGCCTTTTGTAATTTTTTAAAAAAAATTTTGTTTCAAATATAAGAAATATGTTAAAATAGAGGTACGCGTGGAAACTAAATGACGTCTCGTGAAAATTTAAATAGCATTTTTCCCCAAATAAGATATGTAAATGATATCAAATAAGATATCATTTACATATGATTTACATATATTACATATATACATATCCATGTTTATTTGAAGGCGTTTTCCCTTTTAAACACCTGCTACAACATACAGCCTAAAAGTTACTCCGACTCTCGGCGCAGTCAGTTCAGCCTAAACGTTCGCACCCCCCCACTGACATGCTGTATTTAATTGATTTAAATGTTTAATGACTTCAATCAGTCAACGAGTTTACTTTATTAAGTCTTATTCAAGACTGGAGTTAAGTACGAACGAAACATATGAGCATCAGCATTAAGCAAGCGAGCAAGATTCATTTATAAAACACGTTTAAAACAACGCGTTGACCGAAACACCGTGCATCGGATAATAAAACCGCCACACAAACTCTAATCTTACCCAGATGCCCCTGCAGGGGAAAAAATCGTGACTATCATGGCTCCTATTCATATCTGTCTTTCCATCTGTTTATAACGTATTATCTTTCATTTGCATAATATTTACATATTCATTTACATTCATTTACAGCTGCTAATTTATGTGTATTTTTTTAATCATGAATTGAAAAAAACACTCAGTGCAGGTATGTTTTATCATCATTTAAACAAACGTCAACGAATACGGGGTTTAACTTCGTTCGCTAGCGTTACTTACAGTTTATTCATGCTGAAGGTCGTGTTGATATTAACAAATGCGGTAAATCGTGTTCGTTTAAAAAAAAAAAAAAAGTCGTTTCAATATTTTTCAGATCATTTAAGGAAAAGCATGTTCCCAGTCAGGTGTGTCCAGTCTTTTAATGGGAACTGTGGGTCATAAATAAATACTCGTAAACGTTTAACAACTCTGGCGATCGCGCTCGAATCGTACGCCAGCGTTCTCGGCTTCTAACGTGTCTGATTCTGTGCAGTGTGTTTCCAGAGAAATCTCAAATTCACGTGAGTACAAAGGATTTCAGACCAGCATAGGCTTGTGAACTGCCTGCCATATGTTACTCACAGCTTTGTCTTTCATTACATCCGTGTTTAGTATGTAGTAATTAGAATATTCTTTTTTATTAATATTCAATGACCATTGTTATCGATCTCAAACGGCGTACCGAGGAAACACTTAAATGTTTAGCTTTCAGCTGTGTACATGTTGCTTTTGCCCAGCAAATAAAAAAACAGCCGACTGTAAAACATGACGTGGTTCATTACATTTGTTTTAGTACTTTACTTTATTAAATTGAGTATTTAATCCCATCCAGGGTGTAAACTTGGCTTGTGTTTCATCGATGCGAATCCAAGAAACGCCGTCATAGTCCGTAACATGGGTCGGTCGAGTCCGAGCACAAGCAGACAGGGTTACACTGGATAATCCATGATCTAAGTCAAAACCAGGAAGTATTATGAGAAAATCGGAAAGCACGCGGCTCGGAATTAGCAACGCAAAACGCACTGTACGATTACGCGATGGAACAAAGAAATAGAGGGGTATACATAGATACACAACACAAGGGTTAATACAAAACAGGTGAACACAATCAGGTAGTGATATAACGGGGCCAAAACAAAGGTGATCGTCGCTATGGGAACCGTGACATGAAGGGGGAATTCTTCACAGATAGGTCTGCAATAATCAATTAATCTACTGATTTTTTTTTTTATTTTATTTCATTTGTTGTTGTTTTATGGAGCCCCATACATGACATATATATAGTGGCCACGTTTTATTAATTTGTTCCTTCATTCTAGGTGAATACTTTCAAAGGAAAATTTATCAACACCTTCTGACCAATCAGGATCAGGACTTCAACAGCGCTGTGGTGTAAAATCCAGTACTGCAAGCTTAATATCACCAAAGTCCGTCCATCCATCCATCCATTTTCTGTACCACGTATCCTACACCGGGTCGCAGGGACCCTGGAGCTTATCGCAGTGGACTCGGGGCACAAAGCAGGGGACGCCCTGGACGGGGTGCCAACCCATCGCAGGGCACGATCACACACCCGTTCACACAATACAGACAATTTGGAAATGCCAGTCAGCCTATAACCCACGTCATTGAGCTGGCGGAGGAAACCGGAGTACCCGGAGGAAACCCCCGAAGCACAGGGAGAACATGCAAACTCCGCACACACACACAGGGCGGAGGTGGGATTCAAACCCCCAACTCTGAGGCGTGAGGCAAGTGTGCTCACCATCAAACCATTCCAAAAGCCAACAAGAGAATTTACCAATTCAGATCACATGACTGCTATTTTTTTTAACGCTGCATTTGCACCCCCATTGAAAAATCTCCAGCCAATCACGGTAGGAGTGCATAATAAAGTGTTTAACACAGTATTTAAACGCCCGACAACTCTGCTGTAGCTGATACACTCGTACCAGAACCACATACACATGCTGCTACGTCAGTGTCACTGCTGTATTGAGACGTAATCACCACACAAATCATATCTGGTGTCTGGTTTCATTAAACGATGGGGTAGAAGGAGGCTCTTTGGGGTACTTTGTGCAGTTTACTGCATTAGAAATCAACTGAATGAATGGAGACTGACTGAAAAAATAATAAAAATTGATCTCCTCTTTTAAATCTTCAATCAGACGTATTTTAATTTATTGGGTGATAAAAGTGCTGTGCAATCGCAGTCCCACTCAAACGTTAGTGTCACGGATTCTGTCCGAGCCAATTTGTCCATTTGATTGTCCATTACATTCTCTTGGGTCTCTGTTTTTTAAAAAAATTTTATTTATTTATTTATTTTTAAAGAGAGCCACTTAAAGCTACTTAGGGACAATCTATTGAATTTAGAGATGGAGCAGAATGACTTTATGCTGTGATCACAGAGGAAAGTACGCTAGCCATTAGCGGATACGGCTCACCTACTGTCGTATTCCTGCGTAATGTAACTAGCTAATGTGCTTAATGGTCATGTGAGAATTCTCTGGAGCTGTATTTGAGCAAAGAAGCTGTCGGCAAAAATCATTATCGGGCAGAGATTCCGCAAGCTGGATATGAAATTACAGAAGATCTTTATGGGGGGAAGAAACCTGCCGTGGGACAGATTTTCAAGTGTGATTTTGAGAGCGTTCTGGTTTGCTGAGGTTGTGGTTTTGAAAATAGAAAGTCGCACTCATCCTAATCTGTCGTTTATTGCATAAATTCCCACCTCTTGTGGGAAATTTAAGGTGAATCGGCACAGATGGGGTTCGAACCCACAATCCATGAGCCACGGCCATACTGTATGTCGCTTAACAATTTAGGACTCGGATCTTGTCGAAGAGATCATGGGCTTAAAAGCACACTCATAAATCCACTCGTACTTCCACAGTTTTTCAAGATGGACGCTCGTTGTACCATAAACAGCAGGCCCATATATTCCTAACGAGACCTTTTGACTAATTATACATTTTGTTATTGTCCTCACACCAATTGGTCCAAATTCCATCTCAGTCGTATTTAGGGACAGACCACTGATTTAGTGCGTGTTGAGCAATATTTTGAGGTCTACCTAAAAGGGTTCTACTTGGAGTCCATTTCTGATAGAGAAAAAATTTTGAAGATGTTACGGGTTCCCCTTCAGACAGCAAGGAACCCGTAAGGGTACTACATTTTCAAAGACCGGCACAGCTCCCTTTTGGGTTGTCGTAGTTGAAAATGTATGTGGTTCTAATTGAGACGGCGCTGAGTGCAATACTCGTGCTTTAAGCATACGTTCGACAGTTTAAGCAGAACGTTAGCTTTTGTGATGAGGTTTTCGTGTTAGCGCACACTGCTTTTTTAACTGCTAAGAGTGTTAGCATTGTCCTCAGAAGAGGTGTTGTGGACAGATCCATGAGGTGTCTTGCAAACAAAAACATACTTTTTTGGGGATAGCAGTTGTTAATCTACTACCTTGTAAGTTCTGAGCATATGCATTTCAACAACCGGACAACATATAATATTGCTGATTATAATCGCGATCGTGATGAGTCATGATGAGGCTTTGTTTCTTTGTTCTCATGTATTAAGTTAGAAGTTGACCTGATTGGATTTGGGGAAAAGGTCCACAGTTCTGCTGCACTGAGCAAACACTCCAGCTTAATGATAAGTGCCATGGTAACATTCCCTGATGACAAAAATGGACACCCTCAGCCTTGTTATGTTACCTGTGACTTATAAGAATAATTCCAACCTCAACACTATCCTCTATCCCCAATTTCTACCACTAACCCCAACTTCTACCACTAACCCCAACCTCTAACATTAACCCCTAAACACTAACCTGTAACCCTGACCCCAACCTCTAACAGTATTAAGTAAGAAGCTGATCCGATCGGATTTGAGGGAAAAGGTCCACAGTCCTGCTGCACCGAGCAAACAAACACTACAGCTTAATGATAAGTCCTCAGGTAAGTGTCATGGTAACACCTCTGTTTTTGTTGATGACAAAAATGGAAGCCCTCAGCCTTTTCATGTTACCCGTGTATGGAAAATTACCTTCTCCTGTTGTTAGATCGAGCTCAAAACGGGGGAAATGTGCATGCAAAGGTAATATTTCAACAGCTGATCAACTATTCGCCCACCGTTGAGTTGAACTTAATGTATCTTATTAAGTCTGGCTAGGATATTAATCCCATGGCCACTGGTAATAATATCCTGATGTTAAACATGGACTATGAGCACAGTAACGAGATCGGACAACTTAAGACAATAAATCATAAATAGAGACAAGAGACACTTGGTATTAAAAACCAAACGACAACTTAACAACAAATAGCAATATAATTTAATTTAATTAAAAAAAAAACAAAAAAACATTACAGAAGCTTCAATTTGAAAGAAAATACTTGAAAATGCACTTAACTTGCAGTTTAAAACAAGCAAAAACGGCCCACAGGGTTAGTGTTGCCACTAGAGAGGTTATAAAAAGCTATTTCAGAACAGTACACAAACATTAATGTTTCCATTAAGAGTCGTTAACGTGATTCCTACCTCTATATTGCTCTTTTGTTCTGCTCCTCTTCTTTGCACCGCTTCCTGCCTTGTGCACCTGATCATTTTCTTTATTCACTCGTTTATTCTAAAGCAGTTGAAGGTGAATGCGAATGGCAAAACTGATCATAATTGCACTATCATGTGCACCATAACGGCGTTATGGTGATGATGGCATATTATTACCTCGTCATGATGCAGGCAGGCAGTGTTTAAATTAGTCCAGCATATATTGTCAACTATTACAGGGTTTTTTTTTCCCGTTGACGTCCATTTTGTTATCGTAAACATAATGAATTCATAAGGACTAAGAGGGTGTTAATTGGTATAAATAATTAATGTATGGGTGGAGTGGCGCACAGTGGTCATGAGAGGGTGCACTTCCGATAAAATAAACCTCTGCATGTGGCGCCCCGTGTCATTTTGTGCCTTAGGTCACCGCCTATGTCACCTATGCCATGGGCCGGCCCTACTTCAAGCTCTAACACTAACCTCTAACACTATCCCCAACCTCTAACACTATCCCCAACCTCTAAACACTAACCTCTAACACTATCCCCAACTTCTAACACTATCCCCAACCTCTAAAATACTAACCTCTAACACTATCCCCAACCTCTAAAATACTAACCTCTAACACTATCCCCAACCTCTAACACTATCCCCAACCTCTAAACACTAACCTCTAACACTATCCCCAACCTCTAACACTATCCCCAACCTCTAAACACTAACCTCTAACACTATCCCCAACCTCTAACACTATCCCCAACCTCTAAACACTAACCTCTAACACTAACCTCTAACACTATCCCCAACCTCTAAACACTAACCTCTAACACTATCCCCAACCTCTAAACACTAACCTCTAACACTATCCCCAACCTCTAACACTAACCTCTAACACTAACCTCTAACACTAACCTCTAACACTATCCCCAACCTCTAAACACTAACCTCTAACACTAACCTCTAACACTATCCCCAACCTCTAAACACTAACCTCTAACACTATCCCCAACCTCTAAACACTAACCTCTAACACTATCCCCAACCTCTAAACACTAACCTCTAACACTATCCCCAACCTCTAAACACTAACCTCTAACACTATCCCCAACCTCTAACACTATCCCCAACCTCTAAACACTAACCTCTAACACTATCCCCAACCTCTAAACACTAACCTCTAACACTATCCCCAACCTCTAACACTAACCTCTAACACTAACCTCTAACACTAACCTCTAACACTATCCCCAACCTCTAAACACTAACCTCTAACACTAACCTCTAACACTAACCTCTAACACTAACCTCTAACACTAACCTCTAACACTATCCCCAACCTCTAAACACTAACCTCTAACACTAACCCATACCTTTAACACTAACCTCTAACACTATCCCCAACCTCTAACACTAACCCCTAACACTATCCTCAACCTCTAAACACTAACCTTTAACACTAACCCCTACCTTTAACATTAACCTCTAAAACCTAACACTAACCTCTAACACTAATCACTCCTGAATTTTAGCCCTTTTCTTCTGGCAGAGCCGTAAAAGCCAAAAAAACAGTAAATTTTTTTCTTTAAAGATCCAGAGAAAGGGTAGCATATTTTTTGACATTTTTATACGTGTCTTCTTCTGATTATAGTTATTATCTTTACTAATATTGCATAATTATCAAAAGTGGTAACTTAATAAAGGCCATTTCACATTTTGCGTTTTCGGCCTACCCTTCACCTAATAGGCCTGCAAGAGGCACTTGGACTTCATTTAACCAACTATGATAGTTTCATCAAATGGTAAATCAATACAAGATGCAGTACGTAAGTAAGAGTAAACTGAACAGTACTTACCGATAATACGACTTCCAAATATGCAAATTCATCTGTCCGTTCGGACTGGAAAGAACAATACCTATCGTCTTTTTTTCCTTTCATCCTTTCATGTTAAAAAACTGGGGGGCGGGGGGAACTGGCTATGTAGTTTTCAGCTGATTTATGAATTAGACCGGGTAATCACCGCTCTGCTCCGCATTGTCCAATCAAATTTGAGCTTGTTGTGCCACATCGCGATTGCTTGGTGTCTACATAACAGACTGGCATTGATTATGAATGATGTATTATTTTAAAATATGTCATGTGTAGAGTCTTTTCCCCTGCCGTTGAGCCACAGGCAATCACTGAAAGAGCCATAGGTTCCCCTGCCCTAAACCCTAACCTATAACCCCTACCCTCTAACCCTTAAACCTCACAGACATTCTCCTTTACTCTTAGTCCCTCAGGATTTCCACTTACAGCTAAATATTATAACGATTGTAAAAGCCCAGCTGACTGCTTATCCATATATCTGCATGATTAAATCTTTCATAGGCACAATCTTGGTTTGACCACAAATTTATTACAAGCAAGTGCCACTGAATGTTTTCTGTAAATTCAATGTCTGACCGCTGACTGAGAAACTGACATAAGCGTATTTTCTCATGTGCAACAAGCGGTTATGAATTGTCTGCTGGTTTTGGCATCCGATTGGGGTAACAGAACTGCGCCAGGCTTTATAGAGCCATCTGAAAGGTTTTATTGTCAGGAACTAATATAGCTCAATCTGATTTGATTCAGTTTAATTTCTGACTGCAGAGCCTTCTTTTCCCCTGTACAGGCAAACAGTCTGAGTCATGCTCATGCAGCAATTAAAACACATTTCAGAGGACTTCACCGAGAGGTAAAGAAGAAGATATATATATATATATATATATATAATATCAAGGAAGAAGTTGTGTAGAAGAGAAATTGCCAGTGTAGAGAAACTTACCCATTCAGATTTGTTTGCAACTATAGAGACCACATATATTATAATATAATACTGTAATTAGAAATATGACATAAATTTGACGATATTCTAGATATTTTTCCTCCTAATTCTGGATGTACTTTTCCACTTCGCAAACATTTCCTCAAGCTATAGTCATGAGCTGCATGCAGAGAGCATGAAACCTGATGACGAGGAAACGGCGGATAACATCTATCCAGCTACCGCTTATCCTACACAGGGTCACAGGGAGCCTGGAGCCTGTCCCAGGGGACTCGGGGCACAGGGTGGGGGACACCCTGGACGGGGTAACAACCCGTAGCAGGGCACAATCGCGCACATACACCCATTCACACACTACGGACAATTTAGAGATGCCGATCAGCACACGATCGCGTGTGGACTGGGGAGGAAACCGAAGCACGGGGAGAACATGCAAACTCTGAGCACCCAGGGCAGAGGCGGGATTCGCACCCCCAACCCCGGAGGTGCGAGGGAAACGTGCTAGCCACTAAGCTACTCCCAGTAGAAGCAGTTATGAACGAATCTCTGACCCCTGTCTTTCTGAATAATGTTCTTGCTAGTTCTATCAAGTGAAACGTTTTAGACCTCAAAGTCATGTCAAGAGCTCAAAATTCAGAGTCCTGCGTTAAATAATTATGCGGTGAGCAAAACAACCCGTCCATTTGGGGCTCTTCTACCTAAAAGTTTAAAAATACAGGCTGATGAATTCATTTAGCACCTAATAGACGCTAATAGATTGATTTATCACCTGTAGTGTGAGTTACCGAAGCCTGAAAGTCACTTCAAGAACAGAAATGGTCTTTTTGTTTGTTTGTTTGTTTGTTTGTTTGTTTGTTTTTTAAAACGAATGAGAAAGCTTATTGAAAAAAAAAATATCTCTGTAAAATAATCAGAAAGTTGTGATGCCGGGATCATATTAGATATTTACGGCATGCTCATACGGCAAGCTCGACGCCGACTAAACAGCGCTTTTAAGAAGGTCTTCATTCACAAGTGCAGAATGAAGACATGCTCATGTCTGCACTAATTTGTTTTAGGTTCATTATCCGGGGGGTTTCTGCGTCTTATCTTCTTTTGTCTGAGTTATAATATTCCTATCACTTCTCAACTTTCAGTTTTACGTTTCCAGGAATCACTTTGAGATAAAACTCCATTGCAGACATCAACAACAAATAACCCACACAAATCTGATAACATGGTTACTGTTCCTCCGCTGACATTTCACTACACGTCTTATACAGTTGACCTTTGTAACTCATCACTAGCACGCCCACTATCCGTACACAACTTACCCGATTCTGCACTAGAATTATGGTGAAGTAGAGCGAAAATATTTATCAGAGTACAAATAAATCTGATTATATTGTATTAATCACATATTTCCTTTGCAGCAATTATGACCAATTTAGGTTATTTTGTTGATATTATACCACAGATACGGGAAAGTCTTCAGGACAGAGGCGTTTATGCTTTGTGGTTTCTCTGCAGTATGACATGCTATGGGGTTCTTTTTGTCTTATCGACTTCAAGAGAGAGGCAAAAGTGCCCTACCTTGGGTGTACCCCGCCTTGTGCCCAATGCTCCCTGGGATAGGCTCCAGGTTCCCCGTGACCCTGAAAAGGATAAGCGGTATAGTAGATGGATATTAAGATCTGGGGAATGCGGAGGCCGAGTCAACACCTTGAACTCTTTGTCATGTTCCTCAGACCGTTCCTGAACTATTTCTACAGTGTGTCTGGGAGCGTTATCCTGCTGGAAGAGCCCACTGCTATTAGGGAATACCGCTGCCATGGAGGTGTGTACTTGGTCTGCGACAATGTTTAGGTAGGTGGGACGTGTCAAAGTAACATCCACATGAACGCCAGGACCCGAGGTTTCCCAGCAGAACATTGCCCAGAGCATCACGCTGCCTCTGCCGGCTCGCCTTCTTCCCATAGTGCATCCTGGTGCCATCTCTTACCCAAGTAAGCAACGCAAACACACACACACACACACACACACACACACACACACACACCTGGCTGTCCACATGATGTAAAAGAAAACATGATTCATCAGACCAGGCCACCTTCTTCCATCGCTCCATGGTCCAGTCCTGGCCCTCATGTGCTTTCGGTGGTGTACAGGGGTCAGCATGGGCACTGTGACTGTTCACTTACTGCCTAATATATCCCACCCCTTGACAGGTGCCCTTGTAATGAGATAATCAACATTATTCACTTCACGTGTCAGTGGATTTCTGTCAGGTGTGTTTATATAGACATATATCTATATATATATATCTATATATATATATCTATATATATATATCTATATATATATATATATATATATATATACATATGGAAGGTGTGGGTTCAAACCATATAATGCCAGTCAGTTTAATCACCTCTCTAAATGAATGTGCTGCCTGTACACAATTGTAACCATAGTAACATACAGTTACAGTTGTATACAGTAGTCAAACTCGCAGCTTACATAATTAGTAAAGACACGACACAGGCACAGGTAATTCACAACCCATATATATATAAAATAACTAACAAAAATGAACCGTTATTTTTATCCTTTCAGTCAAATTTTGCACTGTAAACATCACCGACAGCTTTAACTTGTCAATGCTGGCAAGTGACCACGGTATAAGCGGGATAATCCACGGCTAGGTGTGCATCACATGACTGACCTAGCCGTGGATTATCCCTTTTTTTTTCTTTTTTTTTAAATAGACCTACAGCAAAATGTTCAGTCATTTTATTTCTGTTGAATCTTTCAGGCTTCTTCTCTTTCAGCTAAAAATAAACGGCTAAAATGCTGCGCTCCTGTGCAAAATGTGTGCGGGAAAGTTGGCAGGTCTGCTTTAGGGAGCATAAACCGTTCGGAGATGGAGCTGAGTTCATCAGCATAGCCGTGGAATGAAAGGTTGTATTTCTGGATGAAGCATATCCTGCATAATAAGAAGAGAACTGGACCTAGTATTGATCCTTGTGGTACTTTACAGCCAACAGTGGCTCTCCACAACCTTCTTCTGTTGTCTTTTACTGCTAATAATGTAAATGTTGAACAATTTTCCTTCCATCTTCTGAGACATATCAAACTCACTTTTTATTGGTCCAGTTCAGGATTTCTATATTCCCCAATCCACCAAAATACTAGCTAAATAGCAAACGCCCTTGACTCCCCAACCCACCAGTAGCTATGTATTGTATATTTATACGTTATATTATTGTTGGTTTATATTGCTTCATCATTTCCTGCTCCATGACCTCCTACAAAGATGCTGTTACTTATTCAGTGACTTGATTTTAAGGCTGTAAAACACCGAAGTTGATGCGATGATCCATACATTTCTCTTATCGACATTGATGGACTTTAGTTAAAAAGCTAAAAAATGATCCTAACTATTTTGAATACTGTCTTTTCAAACTATATCGTGGCCTGAACATTAAAACTTCATATTTTCAGAACAGCCCAACTCTGAATTCGGCGTTATATATTTTTTAAAGGGAAACATTCAGCGGGCTTCATCCTTACGTACTTCCTGTATGTGCACTCTAAAGTTCTGCAGCTCTGAATCACCCTCGGGAACGAATGATGCCTGTATTACTGCACTGTTCATCTAATTGCTCCCACTGCTACTGGATTTAATACAAAGCTCTAAACTTGATTGATTCCTCTACACCATGCAGGAATAACGGAGATATAAGTAATTCAAATTAAGTTCAATTTAGAGACCTGGCATGAGATGTCGGTTGGCATGCTGGCACTGACGTCTGTGTGACGACTGGGATTAAATCTACAGTATATCACGGCGCATGCCAATCCTCTATTTATCATTATGTATTGAATACTGATTCCTTAAAATGGCCGTCTACTGGGTATAAAATAAACCAAGGTTCTTCTGAGACACTGGGGGGAAAAACTGTGGGAAAATCTAGCTCGTGAAACTTGTGATAAGTGTTTAATCACGATAAATATCTTTCTTGATGTGATTAATTATCTCAAATAGAAACGTGTGCAGCTGGTTGAATACTTCTTGCAGGCTGAGTGAAATTGGTGTTGTTGGAAGATAAGTTCTCGACAAGTCATGTAAGTATATATGTACTGCAACTTCCTCCAAGTCATGCACGAAAAAGTAAATGGTCTTACATTATTTACTGCTCGAAACTGAAAGCTTCTCTTGACGTTCGCGATAATTTCCCGATCAAATCGGAGGTCAGCCTTCCTGAAACGTGGTTTAAAATTTAGTGGAAGGAAGAGGCAGGATGCAAACGCTCAACAGAGCTAGAAACGCAGACGCTAAGGAATCATGACATCAATGCATTGTAAGATTTCGGGAAGAGAGTGAACTAACACAGAACAGGCGGACACCATCGGGTAACAAACCAGTGACAGGACAGCCGAGGAGGCAGGGTTAGAGCAGAAACAAAACGCACATGGAAAGATGCATATGTACACGTAAAACAAATGCGTGATGCATAAACTTCCATTTTTTATACCAAACATAACCTTAATAAAGTTAATAATGTTAAATATGCAAGTTTACAACGCTTTTTTTCTATAAATATTTCTTGTATAAGGTATGTAGAGCACTACGCATTACTTACATACAGACATCATAACGCATTATACAGTATCACCTGATCTTATGAATTAGTGCTTTATAAAGTGTTAATCATGTACCTATGATTATTTCTAAGCACTTATGCATACGATATGAAGCCGAATCATGCTTTATAACCACTGCTATGACCTGTAACACTTTATAATAAGTAAACAAATAAAGATAATAATGTGTATAATGCCTTATGAATGCAGTATGAACCTTTGGGAATTTTTATTCATAAGTTAATTGCCTTTTATTACATAAGGACGGTTCTGATATAAAGTGAGGATTAATATTCTGAATATAACATATAGCACTATTTATGACCAGGTTTTATAACACATTATGTAACTTGACATATATTATAATATTACAATGTGTTATGAAACCTGACATTATGACTTCACATCCCCATGCTTTATAAAGTGTTATTCATGTCACGTTAGCTGCTTATAAGCACTTATACAGGCAGCATTGCTTCCAGTTTGTAAGCAATATTATAATGCATTATATAATGGAAATGATGAATTCCCATGCTCATGTAAATGCTATAAGCATTTTATACAGGCTTAGGCTAGTCCGTATAAGTCATGTAGAGCACTATATCAGTATAATTACTTACGAACAGTTATACAGGCTTATTCTAAGCATTATTTGTTATTCGGATCCCTATGCACTATTTATAAACCTATATTGTAATGCATTATGGATGGACACAGTCATGCTTTATAAAGTGTTATTATTCATGTAATTATAACTATTGTACTTAAAGTAGTTCAATATAACTACTTATAATATAATAAGCACCGGTGCCGGCTTATTCTAGGCGTTCTAAGTTATGTAGGATACCGTGCAATGTTTATAAACAGATGTTATAATGCATTATGCAACTCGACATTAGAAATTCACATATTTGTGCTTTATAAATTGTTATCCATGTAACTTTAGCAACCTATAAGCACTTATATAGGCTTATTCTAGGCTATTGTAAGTTATTATGTATTGTATATAAAATTATGAATGCGTTTATAATGCATTGTGGGGAAAAAATAGGATTGCGTAAATCTTCAGATCTGGCTGCATTAAAAAAAAATCCATAATACAATTAATACTACTTAAGGACACTCGGTATAAAGTGAGGATAAAATTACATTAACCTCTCGCTTAACCTTCAGACGTCACGCTCTGTTTAGATTAGACAAATTGATGCCAGCTGGAAAGCAGTCCCTGGTGTCACATATTCATGATAAAACAGGCACCTTGATGTTGTCAGTGGTAAGTGTGTGACAGGATTTATGTTTCATTAAGCGACTTTGTTCCATAATTCTGTAGTAAAAAAAATGCACTTAGCCTCGGTGGTATTGAACACAGAAATCCATTTTAAGTTGGTTTATTATCCTCTAATGCACAGCCGAGACCGGAGAGCTGAGAAGTAATGCTGAAATGATCCTGTGAGAGGGATGTGCTGCGTGTAATAGAGGGTAGCTTCATGTATAGAACTGCTCTTAGAGAAGAAATGAACGTATCCGTGAAATGAAAAAAAACATGTGATCGATGATCCGATGAGTTCACTTGGTGAGGGTTCTCTTTCAGTCCGGTGCTGCACCTTCACAATCTAATCTTCCCCATGATCTAAAATATAAACTGTGGATCAGACGGTAATTTCGGCCGCACGGCAAATACATAAATAATAAAATAATATAAACCTGTGGGGTGGAAACAGTAACTCATTGATTATTTTCCCATAACAACACATCCTGAAGTGTTTGATTATTTCTTACTTAACGATAACTTAACATCATAATCTGAGTGAAGAACTGTTTTGGTATCTGGAGCATCGACGTTTTAACAGTTCAGCAAGTGGTTTGGGGTCAATATGCGTACATGATTTGCTTCATATCCATAATCTCTGTACAGTTTCTCCTGTATATTTCCCATTTGTGACAGAAAAAGACAGAAACCGAGAATTGGAAAAAGAGTCCAGAACGTCAATACTGTCTGTTTAGACTGGTGCTGTTTTACAAATGGTGACAGATATTGTAATAGATTCGTCAATTAATGAAATCCTTTGCATTGTATTACTTTATCACGTACGGAAATGTTTCAGATGGTATATAGCCAGAGCCGTCTCTCCCTGCAGTTCTCACCTGGTTTCCCACTGAAGCTAAGCAGGATTGAGCCTGGCCAGTACCTGGATGGGAGACCTCCTGGTATGGAAGTGGTATTAGTGAGGCCAGCAGGGGGCGCTCACCCTGTGGTCTGTGTGGGTCCTAATGCCCCAGTAGAGTGATGGGGACACTCTACTGTAGAAACAGCACTGTCTTTCGTTAAACTGAGGTCCTGCCTCTCTGTGGTCACTAAAATCCCCAGGACGCTTATTGTAAAAGAGTAGGGGAATAACCCCCCAGGGTCCTGGCAAAATTCCCCCATTGACCCTCATCTATCACGACCCCTAATAATCCCCACATCACTCTCTCCTCTCCACTAATATCTGGCGTGTGGTGGGAGTTCTGGTGCATTATGGCTGCTGTCACATCAACCAGGTGGAAGCTACACACTAGTGGTGGTTGATGAGATACCCCCAACCTCCCAAATACTATGTAAAGCGCTTTGAGTTTCTAGAAAGAAAAAAAAAGTGCTATATAAATGTAAGGAATTATTAGTAAAAAATATTCCCTGGCGAATACATTTAGAAAACGATTATCCACAAAGTTCACTTTGTGAATGTGTAAAGCACTGTTCCTATTTCAGGACTGTCTTTAAACTAATAACTCTCTGGTTGTAGGTGAATCGTCTCATTTCCTGGCCTCGGTGTGGCATACGGGACCTCGCAGCAGTTAAATGAAACACATTTCCCAAAGTAATGGAGCGTTAAAGCTCCTCCTGGCTGGACAGAATTCTCCTGTCAACCATGTTCTCTGTCAGACACTAAGCAGAGACACTGTGCGGTAATTCCCATGTTATTTGAATGATATTTTCCTTTCTGATTTCCCTATTAAAAGCAGATTAGAATCATCCAGCTGGTCAGATTTGTGATCCAAACGACTTCAGATCAACATTGTATGCAATTTAGCCAACATATGATGCACTATGACACCTATATAATACGTGTGAGTGCGTGGCTTGCACCGACACAGATACCAGGTTCTGTGATGCTGTTGTTGTTGTTGTTGTTGTCTAGAGTGAGGTTTCAGTGAGCGCTTGGCGACTGTTTCCTCGACAACCCTAAAGCTTGAGTATTACCTCCGTAAACCCTGATGCTTGAGAAATGTTGAATTCAAGCATTCTTCTAACAACAGCAGCTCCATCACCTTAACTACTGCTATTATCAGAAATTGCTTCTGGAGAGCAGAGATTAGCTAGGAATGTTCAGAGATAAATATAAACAACACCACAACTGTCTTCGACCCGTTGACCTCGCCCGATGTTGGTGCGTCAGTACTAAATGACTTCGATGCACCAGCAAAAATTCACGCTGCTAAAAAATAAAGGGCAATAAATAAAGTCTTAGAGCAAAATGCTATATTTAAATACGACATAAATGTGCAAAACTGTTGGTTTTTTGTTGTTTGTTTTTATGGAACGACTGGCTTGGTGTTCAGACGCAGAACTGCGAGATTTGGGAAAACCGGCAGAGGCTAACAAATCCCCAAATGGATTTCTCCTGGGATAAACAAACACAAGCTAACACGCCAACGCATCTCTTCATTAACAACAAACGCTTATGCTAATAATACAACAATTATTAAACAGCACATTACCGGGTAGCTGCAGGGTATGCAAATGAGGACCTGCTTTTTTTTTCCAAAACCATTACACATGGCTGAATTAACAGCTAAATCAGACCGTCTGATTGGCTGTAGTGCAACCTACCAGAGTTAAAAGATTAATAAACCTCATTCTTCGTCATTTTTTGATGTCTCTGTTTTCTCAGAGAAGACTACATTACTTCGAAGCGAAGAACAGAGATCGGTGACGCTCTAAAGATCTCATTCTGTTGGCGCAATGACAACAATGTTTATGTTACATCACAACGGTACAAATCTCCAGATAACTGATTAACACGACAATGGTGACAAGACTTCCACTTACCATTAATGATCACTTCATGGCTATGAATACATTGCTGTGTTTTGTTTCATAGTGCTGCTAGAGTTAGCGCTGTTTGCCTGGCACCTCAAAGGTTCGGGGTTCAATCTCGCCTCCACGAGGTGTGTGTGTGCGGAGTTTGCATGTTCTCCCCGTGCTGCGGGGGTTTCCTCCGAGTACTCCGGTTTCCTCCGCCAGTCCAAAGACATGCACTGTAGGCTGATTGGCATGTCCGAGTCGTCTGTAGTGTAAATGTGTGTGTGATGGGTTGGCACCCCATCCAGGCTGTCTCCCACCTTGTGCCACGAGTCCCCTGGGATAGGCTCCACGTGACACTGTGTAGGATAAGCAGTACAGAAAATGGATGGATGGGAAGACAGTTGCACTTTTTGACCATGTAGTACACATTTATAGAAGGGAATTATTTATAATTGCACTATCCGGCATCACCCAGATGAGGACGGGTTCTCCTTTTGAGTCTGGTTCCTCTCAAGGTTTCTTCCTCATACCGTCTCAGGGCGTTTTCCTCACCTGATTAACGGCGCACGGTGGTTTAGTGGTTAGCACGTTCTCCTCACACCTCCCGGGTCGGGGGTTCGATTCCCACCGTGGTCCTGTGTGTGCGGAGTTTGCATGTTCTCCCCGTGCTGCGGGGGTTTCCTCCGGGTACTCCGGTTTCCTCCCCCAGTCCAAAGACATGCGCGGTAGGCTGATTGGCGTGTCCAAAGTGTCCGTAGTGGGTGCGTGAGTGTGTATGTGATTGTGCCCTGCGATGGATCGGCACCCTGTCCAGGGTGTACCCCGCCTTGTTCCCCATGCTCCCTGGGATAGACTCCAGGTTTCCCCGTGACCCTGAAAAGGATAAAGCGGTATAGAAGATGGATGGATGATTGGAGAATTACGCCTCACTATTGTAACATTCACATTAAATGGTTTTCACTTGGCTAACTAGATAACAGACTGTTTTTGTATATACAGGCCATGACATCTAGATCAATACACAGCTGAATGCTGCACTTTCTATTTAAACTCCACTATTTTGCTACAAAACGTCTTTATGTCATAAACATGTTTCTGTGTACTTTTCTTTTTCTACAATATCAACACTTCCATCTCTGTTTAGTCTTTAGTGAAAGTAAGTACGGGAACGAGTGGTCACACGTACTTCACTCCTCATATTTTCACATTTCTTGATGTATTGTGTTGATGTATTTCTGACGTCTTTCCCATCGGATTTGAAGTATTTATTCATTTCTCTCTCAGAGCGCAGACCTGTCCAATCTTCCACGTGCCTCGTTCAGCTGAACAGAGTGACCTTGAGGCTTTTCTCAGTGAGTGTACAGTGTTTTCTTAAGGCTTATCAAATATTATAACACTTCTTTTTTTTTCCTAACTGTACTTACATAACACATCGAGACTTTTCTGTGAAGTATCGACTCCGGTCCTATTTATTCAGGAGATGCATGGGCTTTTTAAACACTGATCAATGTACAACGTGTACAATAATCCATAATCCATCATGACGGTGTTATAAATGCAACAAACAACAAAAAAAAACAACATATTTCCAGAGGGCATGAAAAATCATTTATTCGTCTGACTCATAGCTCGATAAATAAATAAAGTTGTATTGGAATGGTGCTTTTTTTTAAACGCAAAAGTCATACATGTGTATACAAAGTCATGTTGAACCCTTAAGGGCTCTTCAGTTGTTAGAACCCTTAAAGAGAGAGAAAAAAAAAAAACGTGTGATCATCAGTCAAGAAAAGAACTCACATCAACTCATGAGCTAAAGTAAGAGAGCGTGCTTTATTATATTAATATTTATTTTAAAATTATTTCCTTCTTAATACCTCCAAACTACTCATGTTTGGCTTAAGCCTTTATAAATGTTTATGTAGGTTGAGCGTAGGGTATGTACTCCTTCATTAAAGGCTTATGTAAGTGTCCTGTAACCCTGTGTACACCACCTTTAAAGGCCATATGCATAATGTCCTGTGAACGTATTCATGAGACGTCATAATGCGTACACATGGTTATATTATTTATTTATTTATTTTTTAAAAATCCAAAAAGGTAGTACAGTTTAAAGCAATGTTTATAATGCGTTAAAACATTTTAAGACTATCATGAAAATCGTATTATAAAACTTTATGCACTAAGGAACTGGGACGGAATTTATTTGGTACTGGTGATGATGAAGATATGCATTATAAACGTTACTGTACACTCTAACGCTGGTTTCTAAATAATAAACGCATTATAACAGGTTATGAAAGCGTTCATAGGTCATTGTACATACGGTCTTCATAGACAGTGTTACTGCGAGCTTGGTAAGTCTGGGTATGTGTAAAAAAAAAAAAAAATTTTAAAAAAAGAGGTATTTTTATATGTCGATCCTATTTAAATAGCGCAGTGATGGAGGTGGGCGTGGTTAAATGATGTTTGTGCCGAGCGTGGCATGTTGATAAGCATGGTACGCTTGTGACAGACTTCACTGTGCACTTTGCCGATACTTATAGACGCTTATGTAGTCTTCCTTGAGTACAAACTGGCAGATTTATTCAAATTGGAGACCTAGAAGTGAAGGGGGGGTGTAATAAAATGAATTTAAATGCATTTTTAAAAAAACGATTCATACTTTATATGCAGTCAGGGAATGCACTGTTTTCTTAGAATAATTAAATTTTGTTATTAGCAATTGTGCAAGAATATACAATAGCAGGAAAAAAAGGCTTGTCCCGTTGTTGCCATGGATATTTGTTATTATCTGAAATGTTTCATGGCTGAGTTTTGTGCCTGTGTCTGTGAAGCTGATATTTTCTGCCCATTTTTCTTGCCAGAATTGCTCGAGCCGCGTCAACCCGGATGGATGCTGTCGATGGTGAGCAGCACTTTTCAAGTCTTGCTCCGGATTCTCAATCAGAATGAGGTCTGGGTTTTGACAGGGCTGTTCTAACTCTCCTGTCGGAAAATAAAGCTCCGCCGCAGTCTCGAGTGTCTTGCAGACTGGAACAGGTCATCTTTTAGCATTACGCTGTATTTGGCCCCGTCGAATTGCATAGTCCCTGCTGATGAAAAGCGCTCGCACAACTTGATGCTACCGCAAGCGTGCTTCACCGTGTGGACGGTGTTCTGAGGGTGATGAGCCATTTTGAGTTTATACCAGAGGTAGCACTTTGTGCCAGGGTCAAGAAGTTCAGTTCTGGTTTCATCAGATCAGAGAACCTTTTCACACACGTTTGCTGTGGAAAAATTTCACCTGCTCCAGACTTTCATGGCCCTGATTGTGTATTTTAATGATTTAAATGTTCGTTTATTTTTATATCCATTACCTGACATATGCAACTATATGACTGCAGTTTCTTCTATAGTCAAATGTCATGTTTATGTCATGTTACTGAGAAACCGCAAAGTGTAAACATGTCCTTTGAAAAACTCGTACGGCTTCTTTCTATCTCTGTGGTTGTACTTTTTTTTACAAAAAATATTTAATTCCATTTTGGCCGACGCCCTTATCCAGAGCGACTTACATTTATCTCATTTATACATCTGAGCAGTTAAGGGTTAAGGGCCTTGCTCAAGGGCCCAGCATTGGCAGCTTGTCCTGTGAACATCTTCTCCCATCTGAGCTGTGGATCTCTCCAGCTCCTTCAGAGTTACCCATGTCCTCTTGGTTGCTTCTCTGACTAATCCCTTCTTTACCCAGTCACTGACTTTTGGTGGACAATCTCCTCTAGGCAGAGTCGAGGTTGTGCCATATGACTTTCTGTTTTTAATAATAGATCTAACGTCACTCTGCTTGATGTTCAAAGATGAGGAACCAAACCCCGATTGATCCGTTTCAAGAACTTTGTCCCGGACGTGTTTGGATTGCTCTTTGGTCTTCAGGATGCTGTTTTGTTTGTTCTTCAACAAACTCTGGATTCTTCCAGGAACAGATGTGTTTATATCGAGATCACATGACACTTTAATTGCACGTGGTTGACTCTATTCAAGTCATTACTGGATTTCGGACTCATTTGAAGGGTTTCACACCAACAGGAGTGAATACTTATGCAATCGCAACGTGTAGATCATCTTGCAAGCTATATTGACACACCAGTGTTACGTATAGATTTGGATGGATTTGTGTTATAAAATCCTAAATCAGTCCATTTCAGTTCAAGGCTGTAACACTACAAAATGTGAGAAAATACAAGGGGGTGAAAACTTATGCAAGGCACTGAGGTGTAAGTCTATGTTGGGCCCTGTTTGTTTGGAAGTGTGAAGAGGTGTATCGACCTCAGTGACCTTTTCACAGTTTGAATAATCACATCCTGCAGTGTTTGGAGGTTCGTTTTACTGTTTATGAAGTCCTGGCTGGAGCCCACTCGCATTTCAGACTCGTCTTTATGCATCAGATTCCTCTCTCGCCAGATTAACGTAACAGCTGTTGCCGCGGCAACATGACGAAGATTTACTGTAACCTGAGGTACATTGAGTCTGAGGTATGTGCAGAGGTACACTTCTGCTTTATTGTAGTACTAATCTGTGTTGTCGAGTCTGTATATACGGCGGACTGAAAGCACAATCGGACCTTTGTAAATATTTAAAGAGAATCTTGACACAGCGTGCGTCCGGGAGATATATGTGTATATACAGTCATAGGATGAAGAAAGTTTGGTTTATTTTTTGGGGGGGAGGGAAAGGTTACATATTGAAACCTGTTGTGGTGTTGTTGTTGTTTTTGTTGTGACCTGGGGTTATTTATTAGTTTATGAGGAGGTAAAAACGTAGAATTGAAGGAGGGTGTACTTTCTTTTGCCCATGACTGTATATAGTATAAATCACACTCGGATACGCCCACCCACCTCGTGCAAAAATGTTATGAAGAGGTTATAAAATGGTGCCATTTTTTTACAAATCACACAAAGAAAACGTTTTGAAGTGGTTGCTCCCCATCTCGCATTTCGTTAAATCCTCTAACTGGTAAGCTCGAGGCTATTTTAATATCAACGGCTTCATTTCTCCTCAAAACTATTTATTTATTTATTTATTTTGTTCCAACCCGTCAGCCATTTTGCGGATTTAGCACGAGGCAAGCTGAGTTTGTTTGTTTTAATGGCAGCCTAAACGGCTCCGAGGGTGCCAATACTTTCGTTTCGGTCATTAAAAAACAGAAATCAAATATAATGTCATGTGCAAACGTCAGATGTTGCTAACAGATAACAGCTAATCTGTCAGCATGAGTGCCCTAGCGATACCTCAGAAGAATGGTTCAGCATTCTGGACTAAACAAAGACTCCAAATATATCAACTAAGGTATCGCGTTTACCTCCGTAGATAGAGAGACAATAATAAATTCATGAATGAATAAAAAACATATTCACCTTTTGAAGTTTTGCTAACTTGCTAACATTCGCTGACTATATTTAATGAAGCTAGCATGTTTTCTTTGCTAATGCCAGGTTAACAGCACTGTTTCCAGTGCCTAAGCAGCAAGTCAGATTCTAGCTAATGGTAAATATTGCAAACTTACCGAGATGGAATGATAGGACATTTGGGCTTAGATTAGAAATATTTTGAAAATCGCTTTTTCGCATGAAAAACATGACTAGCTTAATTTCAGCAGTTCAAAATGTTACTCTTTAATACTTGAGTAGTCGCAACTTTTTACTTAATTACTTAAATTGAAGTACATTTTCAGCTGGATACGTCTACTTTTAACTTCGCTTAATCCTCCATTCAAAATTCCATCCATCAATCCATCCATCTTCTATACCGCTTACTCCTTTTCAGGGTCATGGGGGAACCTGGAGTCTATCCCAGGGAGCATGGGGCACAAGGACAGGGTGCCAATCCATCACAGGGCACAATCACATACACACTCACACACTACGGGCACTTTGGACTCACCAATCAGCCTACCATGCATGTCTTTGGACTGGGGGAGGAAACCGGAGTACCCGGAGGAAACACACACACAGGGCCACGGTGGGAATCGAACCCCCGACCCTGGAGGTGTGAGGAGAACGCGCTAACCACTAAACCACCATGCGCCCCCATTCAAAATTGTGAAACAGAATTTATAACGTGCACGAAGGCCTGAAGTTAATGAAAACATCGTTTTACTGCCATCTTGGAAAGACTAATAAACATGCGTGTATGCGGCATGCGTTTTTTTGTCCTGTTTTAAAGTTACTTCCAGTATGTACAATTACTGCTTTATTCCCATCTCTTATGTTTCGTCACGTCTCCACGCCGCCGCAGAGCCAGAAATGCACGAGCAATGATGGAAATGTAAATTCATCCGTCGCTACTCTGATTGATATTCAGTACTGGCCATCGTTTCCTGGACAGCTGCTGTGATTAGACTGTCTCCTTCGTGACAGCATCAGCAGTCATAAAAGGAGATGGAGTTCAACTTCCTGTGTGAGCTAAAGGTCTTGCTTAAGTAAATAAAGATGTGACGGAACCTTCGATTTCTCACTCTTCGCTGCTTTCACTCGTATCAGTGCTGTGGTGATGGAGCAGACGGTTGGAGTGGCGCTGAATTCATTACATTCAACAGCTACATTCGGATTCAGTACGTGTACGTGTACGTTTTTAAGAATGCTATGGGAATTTATATCGCAGCGCTGTTGAATTTGGTATTCTGATTGGTCAGAAGGAGATGATTAATTCATTTTTCTCTAAAGGGATCTTGGACAGCAGTGCACTGGTTCTCATATATATCGTCGTTTCTATAGTAACTGCTCCTTCGCAGGGAAGTTTTCTGTAAGGAGGTGTTTAGTCAACCTTTATGGAAGGAGTCTCCAGTGTCAGCGCTTTGTAACGGTCAGCGGTAAAGCTGTAACCTTCCTTTACACTAACCAAAATTATTTTCCTAATTCAAAAATATGCACGGCAATATTATTGGCACCCCTGGAGGAAATTTCGATAAACTTCATATAGAGTATAAAACATCATATACGATATATAATGAACGATGAACATTCCTAAGGCATTATGAACATGACCTTTGGCCGTGTAAAAGGTTGCACAGGCAAAATTTATTTATGACGTACTCCTCAGGCAGAAAACAAAAAGGTTTTTCACAAAAACACAAAAGAGACTTAAGTCAGATAAAGGATATAAAAAAAATACACAAGCGCTTAAAATACCGTTAAACACAACCAGTTGTACATGTGGAAGGAATTGGACAAACAATTAGGAAGAGATTCTCATGTTCGTGCCGAGAAGGTTTTTATCAAATAATAATAATAATAATAATAATAATAATAATAATAACCATTGTGTTTGTATTTCCAGAACAAAATGCATTACATGTAATTCTGCCAATAATTCTGAACTAACGTAAGCAGTTATTGATGCAGTTGCACTATCTGTATCTGTAATCAGATTTAAGCCTGAACTGGGTTTGATCTATACTGGAATGTATGTTTCTTTCTTTCTTTCCTTTTTTCTTTCTTTCTGTCTTTCTTTCTTTACCGATATTCATCTCTTCTTTCTTTTTCTCTTTTCAGGCAGGATGAGTGAATGAACACTGTAAATGCATCACGCAGCGCTGCACAATAACGAACGGGGTCTCTGGTTGTCCTTCAAGCTTATATTTCAGGCTTGTACATATATACATATAGAGAGAGAGAGAGAGAGAGAGAGAGAGCGAGAGAGCGAGAGAGAGTTCTGAATCTTAGCATTAGTGGCCAATTCACCTGGGTTTCTAACTGGAAAATAAATTAGATGCATTTTGCCGTCCAGTCAGCATTCCCCTCTCTCTCTCGCTCTCTCTCTCTCTCTCTCTCTCTCTCTCTGTGATTTTCCTTCAGGATGGATAAATCTCTGTGTTTTGTCAGACATCTTAACAAGCTCTGGCACTGACATGGCTGCATCACTCTTGGGAAATAACCGTAATCTGTCCAAAATGTCAGGAGATTATATTGTACCTGAAACGCACATTAATTACTAAAAGTCTTTTAGTTAAAATGATGAATTTCTCAAATCTCTAACATCTCCGTGGTAACGGTGCTGTAACTGGCGGTAATCATTTTAGAGATCACCGAACAGCACCGTAATCAAATTTACTGTCAGCCCCAGTGTCTTCTTTTGATATGAGACAAAAGTTATAAAATACTGTTCCAGGCTTTCAAAATGTCTCTCGGTAACAAATGAAGGAATAAAACACTGGGTGTCATGCTGTAATAGGAAAATAATCAGCGACGGGGTGTTGTGATGAAGTGGTGTTATTGTTACTATCCTGACGTTTTTCCTATAATGGCACTAAAGTGTTTTATTCCTCTTACACCACAGCGCTTTGTCAATGATATATATATATATATATATACAATGAGGTCACTTTTTATCCATTTATATTTACATTTAAGACATTGGACATTTAAGACATTGGGTTAAGACATTGGACTTCTAATCGGAAGGTCATGAGTTCAAACCCCAGCACTGCCAAGCTGCCACCGCTCTGCCCTTGAGCAAGGCCCTTAACCCTCAACTGCTCAGCTGTATAAAATGAGATTAATGTAAGTCTCTCTGGATAAGGGCGTCGGCCAAAATGCTGTGAATGAATAATATTCTCTGGTTTGTGTAAATTCCCGTCCTCGTCATTTTCACTCCGCTGCATAACGTGCTTCTGTATTACCTGTATTATCATTTAAGCTTCGTTTAGCACCAAGCCTGACTGAAGCTGTTACTGATGATGAATGAATGAAATAATCCATTTTTAAATCATTAAACTTTGCCAGAATGATAAGTCATTTCTCATCCACTTCATGTTTTCCCGCAAGACAGCAGAGTGAAAATCTGGACCGAAGCCAAAGCCATTACAATTTCATTTCACTTTGAAAAATAGGTTCGTTAACATTATACAAGGCTTTCTTTGGTGCGTTCTACTCCTGCAACGTGACCTCGTTCTGTATTAAAGCGAGTTAAACATTCATCGTTCTTTCTGAACTTCTATAGATCGTTAAAATCTGAATGTGT
Organism: Ictalurus furcatus; assembly: GCF_023375685.1. NCBI lineage: Eukaryota > Metazoa > Chordata > Actinopteri > Siluriformes > Ictaluridae > Ictalurus > Ictalurus furcatus. The sequence goes on along the minus strand of NC_071265.1, from coordinate 2,213,964 downwards.
ATCAGAGTTGTGTGTTTTATAAAAGTGTAGTGCTGCGCATCTGATACATGACTCACTAAAGCTACTGATGATCATCAACAGTGATCCGAATGATTCCCTTAGGTCCTGATTTACTACGATTCCTAATAAAGAGACTAATACTGCATTCAAAAGCAGACAAGGTCTGTGTGAAAACTGTGGATCTGGCAACACTGCTGATGGTTTTCTGTTTTTTCTATCTTTCTCTTTTTTAAGGATTTATTTTGGATAAATGTATTGCTGGTGGCCAACAGTACTCACGCTGAATGGGTTCAAAGTAAGATGAAGAAAGATAAGGTAGTAAGCAAACAAACAAACAAACAAACAAACAAATAAGTGTGATGCAAAAATGAAAGTATACTATTTAAGCTCTTGTACCTATACATAATATAAACAATTTCAGTAAATAAATACATAAATAGACAAATATATAAATGATTGAATTAATTAACAAATTATATGAGATGCTTTAAAAATGAAAGTACACAATTTATGCCATTATATATAAGGTAAACTATTCAAATAAATAAATAATATGTGACTACATTAAGGTACATTATTTTTTACACTACAAAGCAAGTGATATACATATATATATAATGTAAACTTCAAATAATAAACCAACCAACAAACAAAGAAATAAATAAATAATGTGATGCTAAAAATTATGTACAATATACAAGATATTTTATCATTAATATATAATTTTATATAAACTATTCAAACAAACAAACAAAGTAACTAATTCAATATAATTTGATAATTAACTGATTGATGTTTATTGCTGTTTTGTTTGTTATATATACACACACACACACACACATATATATATATACACACACACACACACACACACACACACACACACATATATATATATACACACACACACACACACACACACACACACACACATGTATATATATATATGTGTGTGTGTGTGTGTGTGTGTGCGTGTGCGTGTGTGTGTGTGTGAATAACCTCACTGGAAATATATTTACTGAAAAAAATGTTGACGTGCCCAATAACTATTTCCCTCAACTGAATATACATATATATACATATATATATATACTCAATGTGTTCTTCTTAATATTCTCTCTCTCTCTCCCTCTCTCCCTCTCTCTCTCTCTCTCTCTCTCTCCCTCTCTCTCTCTCTCTGCTGGTACAGAAGTGCTGTAAGTGGTAGAACATCCTGTACATGATTGTTCTCAGACCCGTTTCTCCAGAGAGCCCCATTAGGAGGCTGTGTTTTATTTATTTATTTATCTGTTCGTTTGTGCTCAGTACGTGTGTTATTGCTCACAGCGTCCGTGTACTTGCTGTTGTTTTATTTCTTCCTGCATTATGGATGGAAAAATGCCCCCCCCGATTCTGATGCCATTGGGTACTTCATACTCATACTCGTATCAAAACAACAGAGCATTATAAAATTTTTGTCAACTCAAACACCGCGTAATTTGGATACGAAAATTGTGCTAACACTGTCTAGAACCTTGTACTTATAAAGCATTATAAATGCATTTATAACATGTTGAGCAATATCCTATTAGGCCTAACATAAGTTTTTGTAGTCTGTCATAAATAGTTACAGTTAAATACATAATGCATTTATAAATGAGTAATGCATGAGTATAACGCATGGCTTCATAATGTCAGGTTGCATAAAGCATTATAATATCGTTCATGTCCTAAAGAAAGAAACCCCAGCCTGCCTGCCTCAACCACTACGTGCTTTGAGAGGATTTATAACCTCTTCCTTACCTGACAGCCTGGACCCATTACAATTCACATACCATCCCAATCGCTCTACCGAGGACGCCATCACGCACCTCCTACACACAGCCCTGAGCCATCTGGACACCAGGAAGGGAAATTATGTTAAAATGCTGTTTGTTGTCTAGAGTTCAGTATTTAACGCTATAATTCCCTCCAAATTCACCACCACGTTGGAGGACCTGGGACTTAGCCCATCGCTGTTTCAGTGGAGCTTCCTGTTAGACAGACCACGAGCAGTATGGGTGGGCAGACATGTCTCACCCTCCCTCACCCTCAGCACTGAAGCCCCCCAGGGTTGTGTCCTGAGCACCCTGCTGTACTCATTGTACACGTATAACAGTGTGCCCACATCCAACTCTACCACCATTGTCAAGTTTGTGGTGGGCCTGATCTCTGATAACAATGAGAAGGCCTACCTAGGGAAGATTAAAAGCCTGGAGAACTAGTGCCAGGAGAATAACCTCCTCCTGAACATCAGCAAGACCAAGGAGTTAATAGTGGACTTCAGCATGAAGCATGAGAGGAGCTACGACCCGTCTGCACGTTAATAGGCATGCTTTATAACAATATTGTGTAACAACATTATGAACATTTATGCATGCTTATATCAGACATTATAAACTATTATGTCTGTTATGTAATGTTAGAAATGCCTTTCTGATGTATTATGACCAGTTATCCAGGCGTTACAATGTATTAGGTATGACTTTCAACAATACGAATACATTTATAATGTATAATAAGTAGTTAGACAGGCTCATACAAAGCCTTATATGGTATCAGGTATGATTTGTAACATTATAAATGCATGTGTAATGCATTATAAATGCAGGATTTATAGAAAAAAAATGGTTTAGAAGCTGGAATTGTACTTAGAATTCCTGACTCAAACCCTTTCGAGGTGTGAACAGTATCTCCCCTGCTGTTCAACAGCAGCATATCGTAACACATGTAAATATTTATGCTACGTTCCGCAGCGAACCCCTACTGAACATCATCAGTGATAAAACATGTGTTCGGACTCGTTATAAAAACAGGGCATAAAGCATGAAGCCGCTCAGCCGAGGTGGTTTACGGTTGATGGCAGCCGTAGCCACGGAAACTAATTATTTTCCTCAGCCAGTACATCACTGCGCTCCATGTTTTATTGTGTTCTCTGTCTCTTTAAGCTGCGAATGAGGACCTCATCTGTGTGAAGTGTATTAAAGCCAGTTAATGTTCTCAGAGTGTCTATTAAGCAGTGTATGATAGCGTTTGAACATTATTACAGGCCCATTAGTGAATAGATTCCACGATTGAGGTGCGTTTGTGTCACACTGAATATTACATTTACAAATCTGTGCGTAAAGTAAAGCCAAGAGCATTTTAAACACAGGTAAAGTGTCAACCTTCACCATAATAAACAAATATTTCAGCTAAATTACTTAACTTATTCATAAGAAACATAGAAAACAGCATTGTGACTGTCCCAGCACCCTGTAACTTCAATTTAATTTAAAACGTACTCATTATTAAAATATTAAAACATCATATTATTTGTGCATTAATGTGTGAATGTGTGTAATCGTTGATATGGTATACGTTTTGTTGAAATAAGGAGATGTTTATTTAACATTTATGGAAGGAGTCTCCGGTGTCAGCGCTTTGTAAGTGTCAGAGGTAAAGCTGTAACTTTAAAGGGGACCTATTATGCAAAATTCACTTTTACATGGTGTTTGAACATGAATGTGTGTCGGCAGTGTGTGTACACAACCACCCTATAATGATATAAATACACCCACTCCATTTTTTATATTCCCAAAAATTCATAAATAGTGTCTCAAAATGAGTCGTTCACGTTTGCTATCCAGTGTGATGTCACATTGGAACAGGCTCCGCCCACGACTGGTGACGGATTCTGCCCTATTAGCATAGATCCTCCCCTGATCCCTGGTATTTACGGGGTCAGGCATATTGGTTCTCCTGATTTGTTTTTGCCGTAGTATCCGAAGCACGAGCTCTAATGGTACAGCCTTCTTCTGGAACGGGGGCGGGGAGCAGCAGCTCATTTGCATTTAAAGAGACACACGTGAAAACAACATGTTTTGCTTCCACACAAAAAGGGGCCATTACAGCACGGTATAATAAGTGATCCATGGGGTATTTTGAGCTGAAACTTCACAGACACATTCTGGGGACACCTGAGACTTATATTATGTTTTGTAAAAAAAAAAAAAGGGGGATAATCGGTCCCCTTTAAGTTTTTGGACTTTTTGCGTTTCCTGGTAATGTGACAAGCTGCCAAGCTGCTTTTTTTTTTTTGTCTTTTTAACTTCATGTGAAAAGAGAAGAACGAAGGCTGGTGAGAGAACAAATGTTTATAGCTGCTATAACGTGCAGTGGTGCTTGAAAGTCTGTGAACCCTTTAGAGATCTCTGTATATCTGCACAAGTTCTAAAAGTAGACAAAGAGTTTCCAATTAAACAATGAAGACAAAAATATTATACTTGGTCATTTATTTATTGAGGGAAATGATCCAATGTAACATATCTGTGAGCGGCAAAAGTATGTGAACGTCTAGGATTATCAGGTAATTTGAAGGTGAAATTAGAGTCAGGTGTTTTCAATCAATAGGATGACAATCAGGTGTGAGTGAGTGAGCGCCTTGTTTTATTTAAAGAACAGGGATCTATCAGAGTCTGATCTTCACAACACGTGTTTGTGTAAGTGTATCATGGCACAAACAAAGGAGATTTCTGAGGACCTCAGAAAAAGAGTTGTTGAAGCTCATCGGGCTGGAAAAGGTCACAAAACCGTCTCTAAAGAGTTTGGACTCCACCGATCCACAGTCAGACAGATTGTGTAGAAATGGAGGAAATTCAAGACCATTGTTACCCTCCAAAGGAGTCGAAACCAACAACGATCACTCCAAGAGCAAGACGTGTAATAGTTTGCGAGGTCACAAAGCAACCCAGAGTAACTTCTAAGCAACTAAAGGCCTCTCTCTCATTGGCTAATGTTAATGTTCATGAGTCCACCATCAGGAGAACACTGAACAACAATGGTGTACATGGCAGGGTTGCAGGGAGAAATCCACTGCTCTCCAAAAAGAACTTTGCTGCCCTTCTGCAGTTTGCTAAAGATCACGTGGACAAGCCAGAAGCCAGAATGTTTTGTGGCTGGATGCACAAAATAGAATTTTTGGTTTAAATGAGAAGTGTAAAGGAGAAAGGAAACACTGCATTCCAGCGTAAGAACCGTATCCCATCTGTGAAACATGGTGGTGGTAGTATCATGGTTTGGGGCTGTTTTGCTGTATCCGGGCCAGGACGACTCGCGTTCATTGATGGAACAATGAATTCTGAATTATACCAGAAAATTCTAAAGGAAAATATCAGGACATCTGTCCATGAACTGAATCTCAAGAGAAAGTGGGTCATGCAACAAGACAACGATCCTAAACACACAAGTAGTTCTACCAAAAAATGGTTAAAGAAGAATAAAGTTCATGTTTTGGAATGGCCGAGTCAAAGTCCTGACCTTAATCCAATAGAAATGTTGTGGAAGAACCTGAAGCAAGCAGTTCATGTGAGGAAACCCACCAACATCCCAGAGTCGAAGCTGTTCTGTACTGAGGAACGGGATAAAACTCCTCCAAGCCGATATGCAGATGATCAACAGTTACCCCAAAAGTTTATCTGCAGTCATTACTGCACAAGGAGCTCACACCACATACTGAAAGCAAAGGTGCACATACTTTTACCCCTCACAGATATGTAACATTGTACCATTTTCCTCAATAAATAAATAAATGACCAAGTATAATATTGGTGTCTCGTTTGTTTAATCAGGTTCTCTTTATCTACTTTTAGGACTCATGTGAAAAGCTGATGATGTTTCTGGTCATATTTACGTAGAAATGTAGAAACTCCTAAAGGGTTCACAAACTTTCAAGCACCACCATATGTGACAACAGGAACTTGTTTTACGGATGTTAACAGTACCTTTAAATGGATAAAAATGACTAATGAAATTATGACGACTAATGCAAAAATATAATTGGGAAATTGCCGTGGTATAAGAGGAATAAAACGCTTTGCTGTTGTAGGAAAATAACATATGTTTATGTAATATACATGTAAATATATATGTGTAATGTGCCAAATTACAAATACTGTATTATACAGTCTGTATTCAGCTTAAAGGATTATACAGTTATTACAGTGAGACTAATAAAAAGAGCTGTAATTCAGCAAGTGAATAATATAAGTCTGGACCTGCTGATGACTCGTGGAGACTTAAAATGAAAAAAAATGTAATAAGAACAATTAGCTCAGCTTTACTGTTGTTTCCTGTACACTCATAATAGAAAGGTGTCCTGAGTTAGCTCCAAAAATTATTGATAATCCCAGCCCGAATATTGTTCTGCAAGCATGTCAAACGATTTAATTAAATTCTGTATACTACCCTGTGACTATTTTCCCGCAGTAAATTAAGAATCTATTTCACATCGATTTTCTGTCAGGCGGGATTTGACCGTTTGCATAATTCAGTTCTGTTTGCGCCCTGGCTGAAATATCAATTATTTGTTGCCGCAGTAGGTTTTCCAGATGTGTAGTCTTCTAAAGCCAGCCAGAGCTGTGGAGTGAAAGCAGAGTCAGAAGTATGTACCTAATGTTTGAAAGAAAAACAGGTGTAGTGTGATCTTTTTTTAAAACATTTTTAGCATTATTTTTTAGAATATTTGAATATATTGGTTTTGAATTTGAAATTTAGGTTTAAATAAAAAATCAGGTATTGCTGTACATTTGTACTATTTCACAATTTGTATATGAGGTTTAAAAATAAAAAAAGGTTAAGGTTAGGATCTGAGGCGGTGTTAGTGTTTATCTCTCCCACTTGTACTATAATTTTGAATGAGATCAGATTGACCATAAAAGTGCCTTTTTTTTTTTTTTTTTTTTAATTCTGTTAAAATCTCTGAAAGTACAGGAATTAAATACACACAATATAAATCTGAATTCATGTACACTGTCAAAAGTTTGAATATGCAGCGGTTCTTATCTTATCTATTATTCAAGGAACAAAACACTCTTTAGTATCATGTGAAGATATGATAATGAAGTGAATAATATGATATGAAGTGATGAAGTTACTATAACAGCATGTCCTCATGCGTTTTATTCCTCTTATACAAGTCGAAAACAACAGTGCCGACGGACCTATCGCTGCCGAGGGAAGGCGGGTGGGTGAGGAGGAAGACCCTGTAGTAAGGAGTGACCTGTCTTGTGAGCACCAAGGAGACACGCCCACCTGTCCCGAAAGATCAGAGCCAAGAAGAGCAGAAGAGCAGGCACCAGGTAGGAAGGATAAAATCAAGTTGCTGAAGGGAAGCGAGGCAAGACTGGATGCAGACCTTGGTGGAATACTGGAGAGATCACTGAGAGGGGGTGTGGAGGCTAGGCTCAACCTGTTTGGAGAAATCCTCTACCAGGAGTGTAAAGTCAGGTTTGGTATAATTACCACCAAGAAAACCACTGCTCCAAGGCAAAAAGGGAGGCGAGAGAGAGCGATCAAGCAACTGGAGCATCGGTGACGACAACGTCAAAGGAACTGGAGGAAGACAACACCAAGGGCAAGAAAGAAGGTCTCATAGCAGTGTGGAAGGATATCAAGCAGAGGCTAGTCAGCCTGTGGAGGGCTGAGCACATCCGAAAGCGCAGGAGGAGAAGGAGAAGGAAGAAGCCAACGTCAACAAGAATTTTTCAAGCATGCCAAGCAGCTGTTGGAGGAAGAAAAGAGTGGGAAGCTAGAAATGACCAGGAAGGAGCTGGAAGAATAGATCAGAAGGTAGTACAGCAATCCAGCAAGGAATGAGCCTTTAGGTTCACCAGGGTACGTGCCTCATCCAGCCCTACCCGTGTACCAGTTTTACATCTTGTCCCCCAAGCTCAGCAAAGTCAGAGAGGTTATAAGAAAAGCCAGATCATCAGCAGCCCCAGGCACCAATGGGATACCCAATCAGATCCAACTGGTCAAGCACAAAAAAAAAGATGTGCATATTGTTTGGTTTGACCTCTCAAATGCGTATGGATCAGTGCTACAACAGCTCATCAGCTATGCCACTGAGTTCTTCCTGGCAACATCAGGAGCCTGGTCTCCAATTACTTCAAGGACCTGCAGATGTGCTTTGCCCTCCAGGATTTCACTACCAGATGGAGTTGCAAGTAGGAATTGCCATGGAATTGTTTGTGGCTGCCTTCAAGTTAATACTCATAGTAGCCAGACAGATGGTGGGAGGAGTCAGATTGCCATCTGGATAGAAACTGCCCACTTGAGAAGCTACATGGATGTTAATAGCCTCCTGCCAACAGCATCATGTACAGCTAGGCTGCTAAAAGGAATGGATGAACTGATGTCCTGAACTCAACTGAAGTAGCTCTCTATCAGGAAAGGGGTTAGGAAGGACAGCACCACCTTTGTCGTGGGCGGTGAGAAAATCCCACTGCTGGCTGATATATGGTTGAGTTCTCTGATAAGCACATGGGGAAGAGCATGCTGAAACAGCTATCTGATGGTCTGGCAAGGATTGACCAAAGCCAGCTTCCAGGAAAGTACAAGGCATTGTGCTAACTCACCACACTGTATCAGAGTATAATGTGGCTGTTGAAGTTGTGAGCAAGATGGATGGGAAAGCCAACTCTCTCATCCAAACCTGGCTGGGCTTGCATCTGAAACTGGTCTCTTTGGAAAGAACATCTTACGCTGCAATATTTCATGATGGGCTACATGCAGGAGAATACCAGGCTAGTGTTGGAGCTGAGGGAGTCCACTGACCAAGCAGTATGGAGTACAAATGTCCAGGTCCACATGGGCCACATGTGGAAAACCCATGCTGATGTCGATCTGGCAATTATCAGGCTGCAGCACAAAGCGATCATCAGCAGAGTCCAGACAGATAAGACAGGTCTTGGGTGGGGAGAAGCTCCACTGGTCTGGTCCAAGGCCAGCAGGAAAGCAAGGAAGGAACTGGTTGTTGCTCAATGGTTAAGATATTGGACTTCTGATTGGAAGGTTGTGAGTTCAAATCCCAACATCACCAAGCTGCTATTGCAGGGTCCTTGAGCAAGGCCTTTAACCCTTGCTCAAGGACCCTTAACGGTGCCAAAATGCCATAAATATAAATAAACGCTATAAGATCAGGGCTGTAGCTCGGGGACAACATGGGGGCTGGATAATTTGGGAAGGCGTTGTGGGCAGAATCATCAGCATGGGGGACCTGTGGAAAATCCCACAGGCAAGGCTTATTTTTCATATCAGGGCAACATACAACACATTCCCATGCCCACTGAACCTGCACCAATGGTTTGGCCCGGAAGAATGCTGCCCCCTCTGTAGCAGTCCAAATGTAAGTCTCCAGCACATCTTGTCAGGCTGCAAGACTGTGCTCTCCCAAGGGCACTACAGGTGGCGACACGATCAAGTCAAGGGGTGTAGACAAGCTTAGGTCATCCTCCACCAGTGTGTCAATTTGTCTGAGAAGGTCAGGGCAACACAAGCAGCATGAAAAGAGTTTCATCAAGAATAGTTCCTTTCACCCAGTACAAGAGAATGAGATTCGATCTTGCCAGGAAGCTCCAGTTCCCTAGTGAGATCACCAACACAAGTCTCCTCCCTGATATAGTGATGTGGTCCAGTTACGCCAAGACTGTTCTCCTTATCAAGCTAATGGTCCCAAGGAAGGAAGGAATAGAAGCTGCCTTTGAGAGGAGGAGGCTGAAGTACCAGATCTAGTCGCTGAGTGTAACGAGGCTGGCTGGAGAACCATCATCTCCCTGGTAGAAGTAGGATGGCACGGCTTTTTTGGAACAACAACTGTTCACCTCCTGAGGTACATGGGAGTAACTGGAGCAAAGCAGTGGAAGGCCCTGAAAGACCTGGCTGAAGAGGCAGAGAAAAGCAGCTTTTGGCTCTAGGTGAGGAGAAAGTAGAAGTGTTGGGGTAGTAACATCTAGCCCATGGTCTAGTTGCAGGGGGTGGCATGGAGACGTCCCTGCCACTGCTCGGCCACCAGGAGACATTGGGGGTTAAAGGAGCAAAACGTTGTTGAGTGGTGGTACTCAGCTGACGACCCTTCAGCTGACCTATGCCATATGGAATGAGTGGCTGGAACATGTTATGGAACAAGCATGCCTGTATTAAGTATAACAAGAGGAAACCATATGGAAGGAGTGGCAGTGAGCATGATTAATGGTGCCAGTGGGGCTTGCTACAGCCTTAGTCACTGGATAGGTCTGTATGGTGTTAGGCATGGTGGCAAGGCTGAAGGAAATGCAATAATCCTATGGCCACCAGAGAAGGTACAGCAGGCAGTGCTGCCATAGCAGGTCTACATCTACCTCTGCAATCTGCAATCAATACAATAGCACTTTGCCAATTATTAAAAAAAAAAATTATTAAAGAACGAAACATAATCTGATCGCAGTTACATTTACTGTTGTAGAATATCCACAAAACAAGTTAGTTCCTGTTCTCACTTACGTTATAGCATCTATAGACAGTTGCCCCTTCACCCGGCTTTGTCTTTTTCTCTCTCTTGAAGTTAAAAAGACAAACAAAATGTCTCAGTGTAAACTTGTCTGTTTTCAAAAAGTTACAGCTTTTACTTACAAGTCCCTGTATAAGTGGTTCCTATAGAGACAATAACAAATTAGAACGAGCGCATTCATATAAACCTGAAACTACTGTCAGAGCTGCTGTGACGGAAAAGTAATTAACACCTTCTGTTCTGACCAATCAGAGCCCAAAACTCAACATCACTCAATAGCTCAATAGCACTGTAGTACAACAGTTTATAACTTTAAAAAAAAAAAAAAAAGAAGCAATTAAATAAGGAAAGCTAAATCACAGTAAAACGTATTAACTGCTCCGTCTCAGATCCTAATGTGACTCTAAATTAGTGCTGTATTAAAATCAGACACACTTGGAGGATAAAGCCGTTAATCCTACAAATGAAAAACCTTATAGGCAGCGTTAGGGTTAATTAGCGTGAGAAAGATATTAGTCATATCTAAAGCCATTTCTAATATTTATATCAAAGAGTATTTACAATGAGGTCATTTCAATATGAATTCTAAAGAATGGAATTGACCCACATGTTTATTAACACACACAATGTGGAATGTGGAATTAGTCATGAGATTAGTGGTTGATGGGAAGTGGTGAAGCAGCTGCACACCCACTATTTCATGGTATAATAAGTGATTAATGCCTACCACAACCATACCAAGAAAAGGTTAATGATTATATAAATGGAAACGATCCAGCTTGTTCCCTACATGGTGATCCAGACAGTGTTTAAGCAACCTAACAACTACAGACTGTAAAATATGGTGTATTTGGTGAGAAAACTACCTGCAGAATTAGGACAAAATACCAACCATACATTTTTATTTATTTTTTTTTAGAAATGATGCGGAGGAGGCTGGATAGAAATGTGATAGAGCGAGAGAGAGAGCGTTTAATGTGATGCTCGCTGGGTTGTATGGAGTGTCGGCTCTGTAATTGAAAGCATATTTCTTTTGTGAATTTCAGGCCAGTTTGTGCACACATAAGGGAGAAATGAGGTTTTATTCTGGAGCTCGGTAAGGCAGGGTTTAGATGGCTACTGGAGGAAACCGCACATACAAAATAAAATCAATGCACCGCTTATCTCATCTATTTTGTGCCTGTTGTGCCTGTTAAGAACATATTATACTGTACTATTTACATATCGTACTATTTACATTGCGTACATTCAATACTTCATAGTTATTGTTATATGTCCATTGTATATAGTACAATGTGCGATATGTACATGGGGTATATGTATAGTGGGACTGTCCATTGTTGTTTGTTGTATATACTACTCATATGTATATGTGTGTGTGTATATATAGTTTGCGCTTATGTCTATACATGTTTATACATCTTGTAAATACTCTTTATATATCCCTGTATTGTTCTCCTTACTATCTCTTTTTTCTTCACCTGTCTTGCTGCTGCTCTGACACCCTAATTTCTCCATCTGGTGTTTAATAAAGTATTATCTTACCTTATCTAGAGAGGAAGCTCTCTGGAGTTAAGGCTGTTCCCCACAGACTGCTGAGATGAAGTGTTTTGGACAATCTGTCACCTTCAGTGCCATGTTACAGCTGGATGATTTATAGTGTAGAACTACTGTTTAGTGCTTATGCGGGTTCAAACCTTTTAAAACGCTTTAAGACCATCAATTGCTACTAAATAGATCCATCCATCCATCTTCTTTAGCGCTTATCCTTCCTTCAGGGTCACGGGGAAACCTGGAGTCTATCCCAGGAAGCATCAGGCAGAAGGCAGGGTACACCCTGGACAGGGTGCCAATCCATTCATACACTACGGACACTTTTGGACATGCCAATCAGCCTACCGTGCATGTCTTTGGAGGAAACCGGAGTACCCGGAGGAAACCCCTGTAGCACAGGCAGACACACACACAGGGCCACAGTGGGAATCAAACCCCCGACCCTGGAGGTGTGAGGCGAGCATGCTAACCACTAAGCCACTGTGCATCCTACTAAATAGATCTCAAACGGTACATGTTTTTTCCTCAGGATTCTGTCATCCCAGCACCCTTTGTTTACTTGGCGGTTTGAGTTCATCTTAGTTAGAAAACCGACAGTAATTCTCCAGTTCAACCTGCAAGAACCGAATTATACAGAATTCCCAGAATCCACCGAGTGATTCATTGATCTGAAAGTCAATCATCCCGAGTCACGAATAGAGATAAAGCTCTGAGCCAGCACTTGGAAATGCAATATAAACGCTCTGGATGAGGATCAGGGCGATGGCTCCATAAATCTTTGGTAAAGAGATTGTCAAGACAGAACAGCAGAGATCAATGTACAGCTCTATACAGTCTTATCAGCGTGTACTTCATGAAAATAGTTCCCTTAAGATCCTCCAATGTTTCTTACGTTACCCTTATTTACTAATCTCCCATATAGTCGTTTTCATTGTTCAATCTCAATTCACTTCTCGGTATGTCATAAAATTTTATGATGCATGAGCATTTTGTTATATTCACTAGGGAAATGATGATAATCCATCATATTGCACAAAATAACCACTATCTCGTTTTATGCATTTCTTTGGGGAAATCAATCCGTTGTAATTCTATTGTTTTTATAGATACGTTCAAATCTTCTTTCCTTAGCAATGGTGCTCGAATATCTGACCAACGTTAGTCTGGTTTAACTGAAGACAAAGCTGATGGGAAGCTGCATGTCGGAAGAAGTCGAATAAATTCAATCCGAACGTTCCGTATACTGTATCTGGATCACATTTGCAGTAGAAAACTGGAATTGATTGTATTTTATTCTCCCCAGAACTCACTGACTTATAACCAGAGCCAAATCATAAGTGTTTATTGAATGTAAAACATCTGATTAATGAAGAGTGCCTTATAATGTGGCTGAATTGCCCTACGTTTATACCAGCAGGCGAGACGCGGAAATTTCACAGGCATCGCAAAGCGAATTACGATTTCCGCAAGTTTCTGCAGCGCTGGCGGTCCGACATTTCTTCAGTTCCCTGCTCAAAACTTTGGCTCCTACCTGCAATTAGTTCTCGCAAAAATGGAGGAAAAGAAAGAAACCACCGGTGTACGAACAAGCAGACATTGAACGGGTCGACCAAGGAAAACAACAGCAGTTGATGACAGAAACATTGTGAGGGCTGTGAAGAAAAACCAAAAACAACAGTCTGTGACGACGTTTACACGGACAGCAGTAATCTCATTATTGACCTTATTCTGAATAAGACATGTAATATTCTGATTAAGGTGTTTACATGAGTCGCTTTTAGAATACTCCTTTCATGTTACTGTGTTATATGTTATAGAACGTAAAGCAATTAACATCACACGTCATTACGTCAACACGCCATGCCGTCCGACGTTCCCTCCAGAATTTCACGTATCGACGTACAGTCGGTCTTCGCTATGGAACCGTATACAGTTTTGGGTGTTTTTATTTTTTATTTTATGAAAGCTTCAAGTGTGGTTAATTACGTGCTAATAGACGACTGCTTGAAGCCGTGGGCTGCGTCCCAAACCGCGTACTTACCGTCTATATATATGTATTTGTCTGACTATATAGCAGGTAAGTACGCGGTTTGGGACGCAGCCGTGCTCTCTTGTTCGCCGTCTAACGGTCGAGCGCTGCCGTGTGTGTACGTGTCCTGTCGCACAATGCGGTGAAAACTCTCACACGACATTAATAGTGTGATTAAGGTGTGTACATGTCTGCAACGCATGTCGATAACGCGACTAAAACAGGAACACTCCACACGTCTTAATTCTATCTGTGTTTACTTCGAGTAGGACTTTAATCAGATTAAGGTCATCAATAACCTCTGTTTACATGCGAGTTTCTTAATCAAAGTATCGTCTTAATCGGGTTCATATTGTTTATTATTGTTGTCCATGTAAACCTACCGAGTGACATCACCAATAACCTCCACAGAGCAGGGGTGAAAGGATCACAATCCACCGTTTGAAGAAGACTTCAAGAGCGGAAATATGGAGGCCATACCACAAGATGCAAAACCTCTGATCAGCAGTAAGAATCAGAAGGCCAGGTCGGGATTCGCAAAGAAATACAGAGAAAACTTCTGGAACCAAGATGTACCTCTACCAAAGTGATGGAAAGGCCAAAGTGTGGAGAAAGAAAGGATCTGCTCATGATCCAAAACGTAGAATCTCATCAGTCAAGCATGGTGGAGGTAGTGTCATGGCTTGGGCTTTTTACAGATGTAAAATTTAAACAGAGAATAGAAAAACTGAAATCGGAACTAGCCGTCTCACTATGTTAGCGAAACCCAGATAATCATCTCTTCTGTTAAAACCTGGTTCAGAAAACAACACCTAAACTATTTTAGGGGAATCGGTCTAGAGTGGCATTTTAGCATTATGTTTGCACAAGTATGACTCGGGGGCGTATAATGGAACCTCTAAACAACATAAACATGCTAAGACAAGGTGTTAAAAAAAAAAAAAAAGTGTTAAAAACCTTCTATAAATGGTTGTGTCAGGTCATTATCGTTATCCCGGGTGACGTTTAGAGAGCGTCATGGAGATCGGAGAGCAGATAAAAGCAGACTTCCACGTTCTCAACACTCAGGGTACGCAGCAATGAAAAATACTAGGGTTGAAAATCCATTCAATCAGTTCTTCATTCCATTAGAGATGGACTAATCTCAGTTCTTATAGCTGGGGGCTTTCTGCACTGTCCGCTGAGCAGTTATGACTTCATAAAATATCTGGGATTGAAAAGCTTTTACGGTCAAAAAAAAAAAAAAAAAAAAAAAGATAATAAAAGCCATTACACATCATGTCACGTTTATTATGACGTACAGTCGTGGAGTGCACTTCAATTCTGATGCAAAACTGGAATTTCAATAAACTGAATGTCAGTGTAAGTAGCATCGATGGATATGAATTGAATTACGAGAGAGAGAGAAAAACACACCGAGCGCACACTGAACACACTGAGAGTCTCTTATCCGTTTTTTCACCATGAGCTTGTGATTTAGATGAAAAAGTGGACTATTGATAAAAATGCCCGTATTCAGAGTTGGGTTTAGTGTGTATAGTGAGGGAATAATACTGAAACTGGGCGGATCTCAGATGTAATTCTGGACTATTCAGGGGGCGGGGTTTAAATAAAACAGAGGTGTGTCTCGGTGATGCACGAGTCTGATCTCGAAACTTTAAGCTCAATTTTCTCGCGTGATATAGAATTAAGTGTGACATTTTGATGCAACCACAATACGTATATATATATATATATATATATATATATATATATATATATATATATATATATATATATATATATATACGTGTGTGTGTGTGTGTGTGTGTGTGTGTGTGTTTTCGGTATATAATATGTAAGTATGACACTATACAACTGCTCTTATACGACATCTGAGGAATCCCTTCCCATTTTAATCAGACACATTTATAATTATTTAGAATATGATGATATATTTATGGATAGAGTTAACTTAATTAATGAGGCGTAAGTGTAGTAGTAACTTAAGGCGTAGCAGTGTAGCCGTTGAACATTTGGTCAGCTTATTCTTCAGATTGTTTTTTTTTTTTTGGTTGATGTTTTTCTATTTATTTTTATTTATTTTCTACAGGAGAGCATTAAAAAAAGAGACCAAAACACCGGCATCATTTCATCAAAACGGTGGAATAAAAGTGCGTTGATCTAACATAGCTTATACTCCAGACGGTCTTTAGCATTTCATGACATCAGTTCGGGAGATATATTGAACTATATACAAAGAAAATGTTAATTAGCAAAGATATACAGTGCCCTCCACTAATATTGGCACCCTTGGTAAATATCGGGAAAATTGTCTTTATTGTTGAACCTTTTGATCTTTTGTTTAAAAAAAAATAAATAAAAATCACAAAAATACTCTGCTCTCATGAATATCAAACAATTACAAACACTATAAAAAAAATTATATTTGTTAGACATAGGTGTGAAAGAATGAATTCATATGAGAAAGATATATTATTAATATTATTACTCCGTTTCCGTTTCCGTGGTGTGTCACTCCCAGTAGGTGAAATCTCTAAAGCATTATGCAGCTCCACCATCGAGACAGACAAATCACATCTAAAGGTTGTCTCTTATCCTTCTCGGTCTCGAATCCAAACAACGTTAACAGCTCACTCAATTGAGGATTGTATCTCTGAACCTGGTCCTCGGATAAACTGGTTATCAATCAATGACTGTCGTGTTCCAGCCCCTTCAGGTACTTATTGGATGTGTGGTAACTGCCTATAGTGAATAGCCTGCCAAGTTCAACGGTTCAATGTTCATTGATTTATCTCCTTCCTGCCATGCGACCCTGATCTTATCTTAACCCCCAATAACCTTATCTGTGTCTACAACTGTAAAACATGCTCCTCATATCATCGTGGTACATCACCCTCCGTCTGATACCTCACACATTCTTTTAGACGTTCCAAATTGTTGTGGTCTTGTAACTGTATCTGGTATAAAAATTGGTGGACGTTACACATTTGTAGGTCGTTTAGGGTATAGTCTGCCTTTTTGACTATATCCTGGTTCCTGGTCTCCTGATTCTTCAAGCATATTACTTCTGGTGAAGCTGAAGCATTTTGAAAATGATTCACTGACATCAGGATGTTCCCTTTGATATTTTACTCGTTTTTTTAGTACACTTGGGTGACTAGGAACAGGAAATTGTTCAAGCATGACTTCCTGTTTCACAGGGGTATAAATATGAGGTAACACAAATTCCCTTAGTGATTCATAACAATGGGTAAGAGCGAGGAATGTAGCTGTGATGTGCGGCAAAAGGTTGTTGAGCTTCACACACTGGGAAGTGTCTATAAGAAAATAGCACAAGCATTGAAAATGCCCATTTCCACCATCAGGGCAATAATGAAGAAGTTCCAGTCAACTGGAAATGTTATGAATCGACCTGGAATTGGACGCGTGTCTGTATCGTCTCAACGCACTGTGAAGAGGACGGTTCGAGTGGATAAAAATCTCCAAGGATCACAGCTGGAGAACTGCAGAAGTTAGTTGTGTCTTGGGGTCAGAAAGTCTCCAAAACTACAATCTGAAGTCACCTACATCACCACAAGCTGTTTGGAAGGGGTTCAAGAAAAAAGCCTCTACTCTCATCCAAAAACAAACTCGAGCGTCTTCAGTGTGCAGACACTACTGGAACTTCAAATGGGATCGGGTTCTATGGTCAGATGAAACCAGAATAGAGCTTTTTGGTAATAAACACCAGAGGTGGTTCTGGAGCACACAGAGAGGTAGCCGTATGGAAAAGTACCTCATGCCCACGGTTAAATATGGAGGTGGATCTTTAATGTTTTGGGGCTGTTTTTCTGCCAGAGGACCTGGACATTTTGTTAGGATACATGGCATCATGGACTCTATCAAATATCAACAGATATTAAATGAAAACCTGACTGCCTCTGCCAGAAAGCTTCAAATGGGCCGTGGTTGGATCTTCCAGCAGGACAATGATCCAAAACATACATCAAAATCAACACAGAAATGGTTTACTGACCACAAAATCAAGGTCCTGCCATGACCCTCCCAGTCCCCTGACCTGAACCCCATAGAAAACCTGTGGGGTGAACTGAAGAGGAGAGTCCACCAGCGTGGACCTCGAAATGTGAAGGATCTGGAGAGATTCTGTACGGAGGAACGCTCTCAGATCCCTCGCCATGTATTCTCCAACCTCATCAGCCTTTATAGGAGAAGACTCAGAGCTGTTATCTTGGCAAAGGGAGCTTACACAAAGTATTGACTAAAAGGTGCCAATAATTCTTGCACACCTACACATATTTAACAAAGATTTTTTTTTGATAAACCAGTGTTGTGTTTGCAATTCTTTGATATCCATGAGAGCAGAGTATTTTTGTGAATTTTTCAAACAAAAGATCAAAAGGTTCAACAATAAAGACAATTATTTTTTCACAGCCTTCACAGCTCATATTTACCGAGGGTGCCGATATTTAGTAGAGGGCCCTGCCTGCTTTAACACCTCAGATGAGCCACAGGTTTTTATTCTAATATATTATCACAGGGAATTGTACGACGGACGCTCCACGTAATCTACATCTGCTAATTAATATAAACCTGAGTAACCGCATTCATATATTCATAATCAACACCTACTGACCAATCAGAATCCAGGATTCGACAGCGCTGTGTAGAAATGAGGAATCTTTTTTTTTTCAGAGGTGCCGACTTTACAGAGAAAAAGTTTATGTACGCTTATGATCTGACCATGATGTTTCCTATTGTTGTTGTTGTTGTGTGTGTGTGTGTGTGTGTGTGTGTGTGTGTACAGTATGTGTGTGGGACTGAGTTCCAGTGTTTTGGAGCTTTATGGGTTTTCTGAGCATCATCCCTAATTTGGCTAAGTACATTTGCTTGACAAACACAGTGCAGAGAGAAGAGCACACACACCCACTCGAGCAGAGCTGAAGAGATGTGATATTGGAAATTTTCCTTTATTAAGCACACACCCTGTTTACCAGGATATGAGTATTAATTCATCAACAGCATGTCATTTATATGTTTTTCCTATTTATTTTCCTCATCTTTCCATATCGTCTTACTACTTAACCACCCCCAAACACCCCCCCCCCACCCCCCCACGTAGATTACGTGTATGAGCTGTTCTGTTGGTACAGTAACGATAATGTATTATAGCGAGCACGTTATTATATTACACACGTTATTATAGCGAGACGTGCGCTTGTACGAAAATAAGGCACTTAACTTCTGACCAATCAGATTCCAGAATTCATCTGCGCTGTTGTACAACGTGTACTTAAGAGATACAAATACAAACGCAGCTAGGGACAGGGCGCTTTTTCGGCGGAAAGTCTTTTGGAAACAGCATGTGATTATTCAAGTGCACCTATTATGGATTTGAAACGTGCATAATTTTGTTTTAAAGGTCTCATACGATCGATTTACACGCATCCGAGGTGAAAAAAAAAACAAAACACTTTAACGTGCTCGTAATTTAAACCGCAGCGTTACCTTTTTCCCCCAGTTTCACAAACGACTCTTTAAACGATCCGTTCTAAATGATTCGTTCTAAACTCCTCCTTTCAGTGAGCATACTCTGCTCTGATTGGTCAGACGTCCCAGTCTGTTCTGAGTGTTCTAGCGCTGTCGGCGAGCAGCCGATGAAGACCAGAGGCGGGGATTTTTTGTTATAAACCTCCGTAGGTTTGTACAGGAAGTAAAGTCTGGAATCACTAACGAGTCGTTTCAGCTGTTCAGAATCGATTCCTTCTTTTGGGAGTCGATAACTCCGTTCGCCGTGCGCTTTGATTTTTGAAACTTCGCAGACGTTTTTACATTCACAAACAGCTACGTATATAACACGCTACATGAAAGGGAATATTTTAAAAAGCACAATAGGTGCACTTTAAGATTAGCGTGAATGATGCTTTTACAGCATTCATTTATCCTTAGTGACTGCCTGGTCAGGGTCTACTGTTTTTTTGTTGTTGTTGTTGTTTTGGTTTTGTTTTGTTTGGGAGATAAACTAATTAATTTCTTTTTTTTAGTATTGTGGAAATGTACAAACGATATTATAATAATAAACAACAGTGATGAGAACAGGATTTGAAATCTATTCTGGTTTAGGCCACACTGGATTCAAATTCACCCCTACACCCCTAATAAAAACACTGAGCACGTCATATTATATAATATACGTCTAAATCGCACATTAATCCACTAACTCCCCCTTTTTAAATAAAGAGCTTTTAGCGTAGCTCCATTAAAACAAGTCCAGCAATAAGAAACGACACAAGAGCAATAAATTACATATGGTTTTTAATGGGTGTAGCAGTGCAGAAGATTAATCAAAGCAACCTTTCCTGTTAAAAAAATAATAATAATAATAATAATAAAAATACGGCCTGGCCATTTTGTTCATTTAAACTGTGATCCGGAGGATCGTTTTGTTTTTTTTCACACGGTATAGAGAGAAGTGTGTCTCCTTGCTCGTTGGGTGTGAATGGTGCTGTAGTTGTTTCACTCGCACACACTCGCACTACCTCAAGAGCACAGTATAAGGACAGAAATACAGCAGCAATGTTCATTAGGAATTCCCTTTCTAACCCTAGTCACGTTGCAAAAAAAAATCTCCAAGAAAAGAAAAGAAAAAACAAACAAAAAAAAAAACACCTGATCTATGGAAGTACTGATTTGCGTCATGTTTGATCCCTGATGTAAAAATGACTTCAAACATGTTCGTCTGTTCGTCTACATCACTGTGCCAACGTTCTGCCGAAACGTCGTCAGTCCTTGCCCGCGTTGACGAGTGTAGACTTTTGCTGTGAAAGGAAAATAAAAATAAATATCAATAGCAGGGTTAAGACTATGATTTAATAATAATAATAATAATAATAATAATAATAATAATAATAACAACAACATTTTATTTACAGATAAATATACACACACACACATCATCACAGCAGCATAAAGTTAATTTTAATCTCATTTTACTATATTAAAACATTAGTATGTTTATATTATTATATAAATAATT
The DNA here is from genome assembly GCF_023375685.1 of Ictalurus furcatus. Taxonomy (NCBI): domain Eukaryota; kingdom Metazoa; phylum Chordata; class Actinopteri; order Siluriformes; family Ictaluridae; genus Ictalurus; species Ictalurus furcatus. The sequence continues at coordinate 2,193,021 of NC_071265.1, read as the reverse complement.
ATTTATATTCATAGAACCAACCTTTTATTAAAATGTCTATACCACCTCTTACCACATATTAAAAACATTCAAACATGTTCTTTATTTATACACTAATCATTAATTACCCAAGCATTAATTATCCATTAATATTTGAAAAGTAGAAAACGACTATGTAATTATGCGCTTATAATATATTACTTTATTACGAAACCATAAATTAAAGCGCTTTAACAACATGACGTTTTTTTTCAGTCTGGCGTTCGCGTTTAAAGCAACATACCGCCTTGTAACTCGTTTTTACGCTTCGCTTTTTTTCCTCCCCCCCCCCCCCCCCCCCTACGTTTTAAGAGCTTTTCATGGGAATAAATAAATAAATAAATCGAAAAAACGGTGATATTTTGTGAGCGGTCGGATACGACACCGCTGTTAGCCGGAGCACGGAAGATACCGGCGTGATGATGTTCTCCGTTTAATCCATTACCCCGCTGATGAGTTTGCCTCATCCAGCCTCCCTGCCAAGCCTTTTTTTTCGCCTCGCTAATGGCGTCCCTCCAGGGAACACGCGATCTGACGCTCGCCGCGAACATTAGCATATTCGGCAGTAATAAAGAAAAAGACCCGACAGCGCTTTTGACCCTCGGAGGATGATTAACCTCTTGTAATCTGGAAGATGGAAACGAGCCACAATCGATATCCCTCTACACGCAGACGCGAGCTGGATTATAAATACGTTCGGGAAAAGATAAATCAGAAACATCTCCTTCTGGCCTGGATTTCTAGAGTAAAGAATAAATAACATCACGGTGAAACGAGAGACAGAACGCAGGAGAATCTAATCGCTTAAGAGGAGGTGATACTTTTAACCAGAACCGACCGAGGGGGATTGTGGGAAGAGATAATACCCAGCAATTTATAACAGCACTGGAGGAAAGTAAGCTACTACTCAAAATCCACCAACTGCGAACCAGGAAGTGCTACGCCTGGGCTCGTGAGATATACAACACGTCGTTATGCGTCCAGTCGAGCGAGTCCCGAACCACGCGTGCGTTTCAGCCATCGAGGCCTTCCTGTTTCTTAATAACGTTTTTCCTAAGCACTTTTTACGAAGCTCTTTTACCTTCACTGTGATTGCTCCCTGTTGCGTGAAATCTCCCCAACCCATCGCGGTGTCTTTTATAAACGACCCCAGACGCGATTTTGCACAAGAACGCATTTCCAGATACTTTCAATTTCCCCGTCACTGTAACTTCACACACACCTCCGTGTAAATATCAAATAATCAACTAGCTGATTGCACGATTACTGAAACTGCCCGGAGATCGTTTATAATGTCCTGAGACGTACGAGTTCCAGGTCCAGGAGAACGTGATCGGTCTGGGAATCTAATCGCAGGCAGACATCGCATGTACACGTGTTATCGAGTTATCGTTCTTCTGTGAACTATCGACGTGCAAAAGGCTCGAGTGCAGACTTGCAGACCTGAGGCGCCAAGAAAACTAGCTGAAGCAGAATACAAGCCCTGGCAGAAAACAAGCAGTGTTTGTGCTCTCTAATGAGCAACAGAACATGAGGCTGACACACACACACACACACACACACACACACACACACACACACCCCCTTCTGCCTTATTTCACACCAAAATTCCTCTCTCGGATAACAACCATGCAGAGCTGAGGCTCCGCCCAAAAGCAGTGTGTAATAATATTACGCATGATAAATATAGCTGCAAGCAGCGATCAGCGGGGTCCAAGCACCGTAGTTTGAAAACACCCTAATTCGCAGAAGTATGTTTAAAAGTATTATGCGAATCAGTAAACTACCCAATGACCATGCTTCGCTACATCCCTACAACGTACAGCTTGGTCTACACAATAAATCTGCTCCGCATTTTGATCACCTGCCGATTCGCACCCACCAGCCAGCTCTCCCCGATCAGTCACACAACATCAGATGGTGAAGGTGCTCCAATGACAGCTTCATTTCGAATGATAGCTCATGTTACGTTACAGCTCGGTTGAAAGCACGAACATGAGCGTGCTGAAGCGTACGATCGGTTAGTGACCCCATGATTCACCGGGTGACAGAGTAGGCTCCTCCCACTGAGACGGCACTGTTTATACAACAGTTCTATCAATCAGAAAGTAATATAGGGTAAGAGATATTTCGGACACGATATGGCCGAATGTTAGTTTTTGCTCCGCTAGCAGATATATATATATATATATATATATATACACACACACACACACGGTGGTGCTTGAAAGTTTGGGAACCCTTTTAGATTTTTCTATATTTCTGCATAAGTGACCTGAAACTTTACCAGATTCGTACGCAGGTCCTAAAGGTAGATAAAGAGAACCCAATTAAACAAACGAGACACAAATATTCTACTCGGTCATTTATTTATTGAGGAAAATGATCCGATATTTTCCCCGTTTTGATCGAAATTATTATTATTATTTTTCTAGCTGTGTTATTTGTGCTTTCTAATTGTAAGGTGACCTTGAGTGTGTAGAAAGGCGCTCTATAAATATAAACTGGACCGTCTCTAAAGAGTTTGGACTCCACCGATCTACAGTCAGACAGACTGTGTAGAAATGGAGGAAATTCAGCACCATCGTTCCCCTCCACACGAGTGGAGACCAACAAAGATCTCTCCAAGAGCAAGACGTGTAATAGTCTGTGAGGTCACGAAGGAACCCGGGGGAACTTCTAAGCAATTAAAGGCCTCTCTCACGTTGGCTAATGTTAATGCGAACGAGTCCACCATCAGGAGAACACCGAACAACGATGGTGTGCATGGCAGGGCTGCAAGGAGAAAGACACCGCTCTCCGTAAAGAACATCGCAGCACTTAGGCAGTTTGCTAAAGGTCACGTGGACGAGCCAGAAGGCTAACGGAAAAATGTTTGATGGATAGATGAGACCTAAATAGAACTTTTTGGTTTACATGAGAAGCGTTATGTTTGGAGAAGTGAAAACACTACATTCCAGCATAAGAACCTGATCATGATTTGGGCCTGTTTTGCTGCATCGGGACCAGAATGGCTTGCCATCATTGACGGAGATTCATCTGTCCATGGACTGAATCTCAAGAGAAAGTGAGTCACGCAGACCCAATTCCACCGAAGAATGGGTAAAGAAAAATAAACTGAATGTCTTGGAACGGCCGAGTCAAAGTCCTGACGTGGAAGACCCCGAAGCGAGCAGCTCCTGTGAGGAAACCCACCGACATCCCAGAGTCGAAGCTGTTCTGTACTGAGGAACGGGCTAAAATTCCAGTGACCGCATGTATAAAAGGGTTAAAGTATAAATAATCGTCTTTAGTTTTTCCTCACGCCATTAGATTTCATAAAAAGTCCCGAACGCAGGAATAGAAGCACCAGCCTGCGAAAGTCACGTGACCTCTTTTAACGTCTTTAGCACGGAGATAACATTGGTACCAGACACAGATTGCGCACTGGCCAATCGCACCACGTTTAATCATTACCGAGGAAGCAGGGCTGCTCGAGAGCCGTGTTTGTGTGCAAACCAGCAACGAATAAACTTAGATGAGTGTTTATTTATCCGAGTGTGTGTGTGTGTGTGTGTGTGTGTGTGTGTGTGTGTACTTACAGCTGCATCGAGAGCTTGATCTAGGTCTGCGATAATGTCCTCCTCATCCTCCAGTCCCACAGAGAGACGGATCAGCGTGTCCGTGATTCCCAGCTCCCTCCGCTGCTCTTCTGGCACCGAAGCATGAGTCATAATCGCTCTGTGAATGAACGGCACAGGCGTATCTGCTTATTACGCGACGTACAGGCCGCACGGGATTATCTATCTCTGGATAAGCAGAGCCTCCTGGTTCTACCAAATTTGATCAGACAGGCAAAACCGTTTAGTTACTGTAGCTTTTGATAAGCGAGTAGGCACATATGATAGCCAGGACGAAATTAAGTATACTACACACACTTCAAACACACACACACACACACACACACACACACACACACACGCTACAGATGTTGTTGAGAGATGTTGCACTCCATTAACTTCAGGAACTGTACAATATACCATGAACAAGATAGGCTCGGTTTGGATTATACTTGCAGGAAGTGCTTGAAGGAACGTGTGATACTTACGGATGCTCAGCCAGACTCTCGTAGCCTCCGAGACTTTCAGCAAGAGCGAACAACTGAAAAAAATATGGGTAGAATTTAAAAACACACACACACACACACACACACAACAAAAACAATCCCTAAGACTTGCTTTAAAGATGAAGATGAAGCGAGAGATTTATTTACAACCTGTAGAAAGTTATCCACAGAACCCCGCTGTGACATTCCTACTTTTAAATAAAATAATACACGGCCACATATTACTACCTAAACCAGGAGTGTCCGATCTTATCTGGAAAGTTCCGATGTGGGTGCAGGTTTACATTCCAACCGAGCAGGCGTGGCACCCGATTTCACCTGGTTTATCGGTTGATCTCGGCTTTCCATAGAATCAAGTGTGGCTCCTGCTGGGTTGGAACGAAAACCTGCACCCGCACCGGAACTTTCCGGAGAAGATCGGACACCCCTGGTTTAAACAGCTCAGAAATGAGATCCTAACACATAGTGTAATAGTCTGATGTACGACGAGGAAACGTCGCCTGGTCTGATCTTCAGCGGAATGAAGTTCTCGCACTGTTCTTTCTCGAATCACCTTCAGGTTGCTGAGGAAAGAAGTGGCGTGTTCCAGTTTGCCTTTGATATAGAAGGTGATCATCCCCGGACAGCCTGAGCACTGTCTCTTCATCAGCTCGTACTGGGGGTGAGACGGCAGACCTGGCGGATAGACGGGGGGGACAAAAAAAACAAAACACCAAAACAACAAGCAGTGAGTTCTCCTCATCCAGAATGTATCATGCGCTTCTTCTTCCTTCTCTCAAGAACATGTTGTGACCCTGTGTTAAAGATTTAAGGCTTTTTTTGAGTGCCCTATACACACCAAATACATCTGAATCGCTGTATAGGACTGTGTTCAAGAATGCGTTAGTGCCCCCTAGTGGATATAAACCTGCAACACACCGTGACTGTTACAAAAGGTCACCATTTTAAAGGAATACTCCTGTTTAGTTATTTTTTGTTTGTTTGTTTGTTTGTTTGTTTGTTTGTTTTTTCGGGGTTCCTCCCAACCTAATCTTTATTTGCTGTATCTGTAGTGCCATTTAATTCAGAGAAACAAACAGAAAACCTGTTCGCGCCAAACTCACTCAGAACGTGCAGATGTACAGAGGGCAGATGTTGGATTCCATTCATACACCTACTGTTTTTAAACGAAGCATTTCCGTGAACTCTTCAATCTAAGGCGTTTGTGTTCAAATCGAGACATTTTTAAAATGTATAAAAATTTTCACGTGACTCAATAAGAATACCATTGTGCTGACAACACATAATACAACACCAAAAAAGACAAACAAACAAACAAACAAACAAAGTACGAGTTTGATAGCTTTTTGTTTTGAGGTGGAAATATGGACACCACAAAAACTAATTTTTGGCTCCCGAAGAAGTCCATGTTTTAAAAATAGGAGTTCCACGTCTGCCCTTAGACTTCTATTACAAGTGAGTTTGGTTTGAAGAGGATTTTCTGTTCATTTCACAGAGAAGAAAAACCATGGTGAAATTCTCGTCGGTGCGAATCACACACAAACTACGGATACAAATCAGAAAAAAAATGTAAAAAAAAATAATAAAATAAATCAAAATCAGGAGTATTCCTTTAATGAAATGATTAGCCTATCGCGCTGAATTATTAAAGCGCGTTAAATAAACAGACGTGCTGTACAATTGTGGTCACCTGGGAAAATGACTTTGTCCACCCGGGGATCAGCCTCGAGGAACTTTGCCACAGCCAGTGCGTTCCTGAAGTGCTGCTTCATTCTCAGATGCAGCGTCTTCAAGCCGCGATTACACAAGTAGCAGTCGAACGGGGATGGGACGGCCCCCAGAGCTAAACACAAGAGCAAATAATTATATTAAGCTACGCTGGATTTCGGCGCAGGAGCTAGTTAGTAATTCTGCACTGCTGCGTTCTTCTTCATCACCATCATCATCATCATCATCTCACCGTTCTGCAAATACTTCAGCTTTTCATACAAGCCCATATGGTTAACAGAAATCAGCCCCATGACGACATCACTGTGCCCTACACACACACACACACACACACACACACACACACACACGTTCAATAACTGATATCCCGAGCCAAAATCATACATTTCTACTGCATGTGTGAGCAATATGTACCGTTCATGTACTTCGTAGCAGAGTACATGCATATATCCGCTCCCAAGGCCAGGGGGCGCTGCAGACAGCAAATATTACCACAATCCATCAGACTCAGGACATTTAATAATACATTTCATGTTTTATTTATACGTAGTATCCAGCACAATTATGCATAAATATCTCCCCGTCGATACAGAATCATTTATAAATGATTCAATCCATCAAGATGGATCTAAAAATAAATATATTTTTTTTTTCTCGTCCCTAACGTTAATACCTGGAAGTATGCGGACATGAAGGTGTTGTCCACGACAACGATGATGTCCTTGTTGTACTCGTGTGTGATTTCTGAGCAGGCTTTAATGTCCAGCACTTTCATGGTTGGATTCGTGGGCGTTTCGATCCACAACAGCTGCGTGGAACAGAAGAAGGAAAAGAAAACAGAACAGGTTTTTCCCGTCAGTATGCTTTCATTTGTTTACAAGCTTATCCTAAATCTTTCTGTTAATCCCTGTTAATGCTAGCTTGTGAGATGAGTCATAAGGAGAAAACTAAAACCTTCAAGACATTTCGTGTTTTAGCGAGCTTAGACAAAATGATCGAGAAGGTTTGTTTTTTGTTCGTTTCTTTACAGGAAGTGAAAGAAACGTCACGTTCACTCCAACCGTCGAACCTTTGTGTTGGGCTTTAGAGCCGCTTTTAACTCGTCCAGCTTGGTGAAGTCAGCGAAGGAGACGTCGTAGCCGATCTCCGCGGCTATTCTTTTAAAATAGCGGTTGGTTCCTGAAAGACACGAAAGCGGGGGTTTTGACCTCACCGACGTTCTGATGCTCGAAGCAGCAGTGTTTTTGACCGTGTGACCATGGCTCACCTCCGTAGACGTCATTCATGCACAGGATCCCGTCTCCGGCCTTCAGCATGTGCACGATGGTCATGGTAGCGGCTAATCCAGAGGCCAGAGAAATACCTAATCCAAAAATCCACAGCAAAATGAGTGGGGTGACCAGACTGCGAGGAGAATGGGATTTTGCAATAGATTTAATTTGCCATTAAAAACGTGAAAAATCATAAATTAGTGGAAAGTCACCTGGTAGGTTGTTAGGAGCTACTGGATGACCAATCAGGGCCAAGCTTTATCGTACGGAGTCATGTATAGATGTAAAATATTTCACTTGGTATACTTGTTTGTAAGTAACCTGTAACACATTGCGTCTGATTATATATCCAGATATAATCCAGAGACCGTTGGAACTATGAAACTATTGGAACGGCGAGGCCAATTAATTTGTTTTTGCTGTAGACTGAAGACGTTTGGGTTTGAAATCAAAAGATGAACATGAGAAGAAGAAGAGTTTAGAATTTCAGCGTTTATTTGCTGGTGTTTATATGTAGATATGTGGATTTATATATGGAACGTAGCACATTTTGTGTCAGACCGACCAATTTGTAGGTGAGCAAAAATATTGGAACACGTGACTGACGGGTGTTTCTTGTCACCCAGGAGTGTCCTGTTAGATTGAGTGTCTAAGCAATACATAGCTCGGAACGTTTAGTGTTGGTTTTAGGCTTCAGTTTCACCTGTAAAGACTGCATTTGTCGTTAAAAAGGTTAAACCAACATGAAGATCAGAGAGCTGTCTACGGGAGAAAAGTGAGCCATTCTGAAGCTGAGAGAAGACGGAAAATCAATCAGAGGCGTCGCACGGACATCGGGCGTAGCCGAGGCAACAATTTGGAAACGAGGGCCGAGGGAAACGACGGCATCTGATGACGGAAACGTTGCGAGAGCGGTGAAGTAAAACTCCAAAAACAACAATCAGTGACATCACCAACAACCTCCACAGGGCAGGGGTGAAGGTCTCACCATCCACTGTTCGGAAAATACTTCGAGAGCAGAAATATAGAGGTCATAAAATTGAAATAAAACCATTTTTAACATACAATAGTCTCCAGAAGAACTATTATAGATCTTTATAGACTAGTATTCAGTGCCCTGAATGGCCAATGAATCCTCCCGTGCCCTGATTGGCCAATGAATCCTCGGGTGTCCTGATTGGCCAATGAATCTATATATAGACTGATTGAGGGATATCGATATATTCATCCTTCTGTTCGGTGCTCAGAATATTCATGTCCGTTTTCCTATTCGCATTTAAACTGGAAGTGGGTGTGGTCTGTACCAGATTTTTATTTATTTATTTATTTATTTTATGTTAACCCTACATCACTATGCCTTCGAAAACACTTAAAAACACCGAGATAAAAATTATTTTTCATACGATAATTTTCATACAAACGATGCGAATTACACGGATACAAAATGTGCCGTCCCATTTAGTGGATTAAAATGGTCATTTTTGTCTTTTTACAATATATTATAATTGTAATTTTTGTATTATATTCGAAATTGTAAAATCGTTTCTATTCATTATTCTAGTTTTATTCTTTATTATATTATACTCGTCTTTATTTATTTTTTTTTCCTTTTCCCTTAATATATTTTTAATTTTTAGAATATTTTATATATATATATATATATATATATATATATATATATATATATATATATATATATATATATAAATAATACTATGTATGGTTACGTATGTGACAAATAAGCTTAATTTGATTTAATGTGATTAATAAATAGCGATCTACAGAACATAAGAGTTATTGTTGTGGAACGTTCTGGAACGCGCGGTGATGTGACCGCATGAGGAAGTTAACAGTGTTTCAAAACAACGTCCTTCCCAAATCTATAAAGCGTTACAGGTACTGTTGGCCTACGTTTGGCTGTTTAACCTTTTTTTTTTTTTAAATCAGGTTTACTTTCGATTTTTGGGTTTGTTCCACTGCAGAACGGTCTACAAAGTGGACCAGCTTTCTGAATCTGACAGAACGATCGCTTATAAACACCAACAATGAGAGTGTGTGTGTGTGTGTGTGTGTGTGTGTGCGCACAAAGCCGATCATGCAGCGTGGATTAATAAATAATTCCAAGAGTGTTGATCCGAGAGCGGACTTACAGTGCTGAGCTCCGTCCAGCGCAGCGACGGCTTTTTCCAGACAATTCCGTGTGGGATTCCCGCTGCGACTGTACTCGAATCCCTGCGATTACGACAGCACACAGGGAAGAGAGGAGGAGTGAAGGAGTGAACGCAGCAAAACAGAACAGAACCTAATAAATTTCCATCGCTGGAAAATGAGAAAAAAAGGCTAACGTTATTTTTGCGGAAGAGGGAAAACACTTCCAGAAGAGTGTTTAACATTTGTATTATAATATCGTGCAAAACACATAAAACTTTTTATATTCATACTTTAATGTAAATATTTGGCTAAACACATATTCTATAATGTTTAGACAATGCACATTTGATAGTGTTCAACATTTCTCTTATAATATTCTGCTAAATACAAACAATATCTTTATAATATTGTTACACATGTTGTTAACCACATAATAATAATAATAATAATAATAATAATAATAATAATAATAGTAGAAATTCTTCTGCTGATATCTGACCATATTTCTAACGGAGAACTTGTTTCCATTTTTTTATCATACCGTATTTTGCAGACGCGATGACATTTTGGATTAACGTTTCCTTAAATGAATAGCTGTCACGATCTCGCCGGCAGATGGCGCTGCGGCGACGACGTGCACGGAGAGCCGGAGAGCGCGTACGTGCACGAACCAGAGCGAGCACGTGCTCGCGCGTTACATAGAGACTTCGTTTACAAAGAACATGTGCGTTTGTTTCTGTTTGGTTTCCACCCTGTTCAGTCATTGAAGTTCAGTCACGGTCGCTTTTAATAACCTGTTATCTCCCATACTGTCATAAAATTATTTTAATTATTCTAATACTAATTATTTTCATCTTTTACTACACAGCTCAGCTTTTAACTCACCAACAGCACAGACACTGACACTGGAGACTCCTTCCATAAACATCTCCTCACAGAAAACTTCTTTTTTTTTTTTAATAAATATTAGCCCCCCCCCCAACCCCTGCACATTTGTCGTGACATGTCTGTAGGCGTCGTGCCAGCTGTCCAACTCTGCATTCTTCACACAGGGGCCGAGATTCTTCTAGTCGATTTGGCCTCGTGTTTTGATTCTCGTCGTGTTGGTGCAGGAAACACCCACATTCCGCGTTTAACACCGAGTACACAGTACGGTCGAGCACGTCTGCATCGAAAGCAGACCAACCTGCTAACAACCAGCAGACCAACCTGATTCCCCTCCCCCCTCCACATGATTCCTTTTACTTCTCGTGTGAAAACAATTCAGTGTACGCCAACAATTCATTATATATAATATAATAAATATAAAATGATCCACATAAGGTGATTTTTCTAAACAGCTTTAAACAGTTCTTTTATCTTCACGTGATTCATTTATTGACGTTAATTTTTTTTTTTTTTACATGATTTATGAATTTTTTTTTTATGTGAAGTTTATAGATTATCCTTTTATATTCACATGGGGTGTTGTTTTTTTTTGTTTTTTTTTTTACGCAATTCCTTTTTCACACCCGTCACGTGGTTTTCTCACCATTTATCTACATTCGCATGTGACTTTTCCAAAAATAAATAAATAAATAAATAAATAAATAAATAAATAAATAAAAATTCCGAAGTTTTCCTCTCGTTAATCATTAAACTTTAAGTCAAGTTTTCTTACCTTATCACGTTTCTTATCCACATGATCACTCCCCCCCCCCCACCACCTCACATAATCACAGGTGAAATGTGTCATTTTCCCTTTTTTAAAAATTTTTTATTTTATTATTATTATTATTATTATTATTATTAAAGACATTTTCCTTTACGGCGTTTATACCAGTGTCTGAGAGATTAATCGTCCGTGTTTGTGTGCCGATGTGAGCGAGAGCTGAAATGTGCAGCAAGCTCCAAAGCTCTCGGTCTAACCGCCCATTGTGTGATACAGACATTGTGCAAGAAAACAAATAAACAAACAAACAAAAAAAACCAGAACAGAGCCGAACAGAAAAGCTTTTTTTTGTCCACGGCAAACAAACAAACAATCGACTCACCTGGGCGAAAAGAAAAACACACGAGCTACACACGGTGAGGATTCACAGCAGCGCTCACGTGGAGCTCAATCGACATTAGTTCAGAAACGAACAATAATTTTAAAAAAAAAAAGTTATGGGAATAACGTGTGGATAAAATATGAAGCTGAAATATGAAACACCGCTCGTTTGCACTTTTAATATTCAAGGAAAAAACGTCTACTCGCGACCGCGCCCTCCTACTGATGTCATTTCTCTCGAGGGTTCTGTGTGTGATTGACAGCGTGACAGGGTCGAGGCTTTTTACCCCACAGAAATGGCAAATATGCTAAACGTTCACGCTTCTTTATTTCCGTTTTTGTGTAGTGTTTGTACGTGCTGATCGTCTGCAGGCGTGTTTATTCCGCTCGGTGATATTTCTGAGGTGGCACGAGGCCATACGTTATGCAACGTTTATCTTATCACACCTTCAGGAATGAAAGCGGGTTGGTCCAGGTGTACAGTCCACACGCAGTCAGCTTATGTAACCCTGCGTTTACTCGCTGTGATCGTTCACCAGTAAGGACTAGATCCTCCTCCTCCACAACCAATCAGGTGGCAGAGTTCTGCAGAATGTGAAGGTTACTGTATCAGACTGACTCAGCGTATACTCGGAGTTCTGAGAATGAGAGAACGGAAATTTCTTCTTTGCATGATCTTCAGGAAATTCACATGATTTAGAGCGAGATCATCACCGACTTAACACGTTCATCACGTCACTTTAGAGCGAGATCATCACCGACTTAACACGTTCATCACCGACTTAACCCGTTCATCACCGTCACTTTAGAGTGAGATCATCACCGACTTAACCCGTTCATCACCGTCACTTTAGAGTGAGATCATCACCGACTTAACACGTTCATCACCGACTTAACACGTTCATCACCGTCACTTTAGAGTGAGATCATCACCGACTTAACCTGTTCATCACCAACTTAACACGTTCATCACCGTCACTTTAGAGTGAGATCATCACCGACTTAACCCGTTCATCACCGTCACTTTAGAGTGAGATCATCACCAACTTAACACGTTCATCACCGACTTAACCCGTTCATCACCGTCACTTTAGAGTGAGATCATCACCGACTTAACACGTTCATCACCGACTTAACCCGTTCATCACCGTCACTTTAGAGTGAGATCATCACCGACTTAACACGTTCATCACCGTCACTTTAGAGTGAGATCATCACCGACTTAACCTGTTCATCACCGACTTAACCCGTTCATCACCGTCACTTTAGAGTGAGATCATCACCGACTTAACACGTTCATCACGTCACTTTAGAGTGAGATCATCACCGACTTAACACGTTCATCACGTCACTTTAGAGCGAGATCATCACCAACTTAACCTGTTCATCACCGACTTAACCCGTTCATCACCGTCACTTTAGAGTGAGATCATCTCCGACTTAACACGTTCATCACGTCACTTTAGAGTGAGATCATCACCGACTTAACACGTTCATCACGTCACTTTAGAGCGAGATCATCACCGACTTAACCTGTTCATCACCGACTTAACCCGTTCATCACCGTCACTTTAGAGTGAGATCATCACCGACTTAACACGTTCATCACGTCACTTTAGAGTGAGATCATCACCGACTTAACACGTTCATCACGTCACTTTAGAGCGAGATCATCACCGACTTAACCTGTTCATCACCGACACTTTAGAGTGAGAT